>NC_140184.1:36591563-36619063 GCF_963971535.1 Notolepis coatsorum
CTCGCCAAATAGCATTCACATTCATAAAACCAATGTGGACATTGGGGGCATATTCCTCACTGTGTTGGGCTGGCAAACGGGATAATAAGCTTTTAGCTGAGATGGATTAGCTTCAGAATGCTAATGGGAGATTGGACAGATATGCATATGATGATCATGAGGTGATGAGATTTCCTCGTTGGCTGTTTCAAAGGTGTGGAGAGATCAGCATCTGTCTCTCATCTCCAGGCAGACATGGCTGATAAATGGATGGATATTGCCCTCTCACCTCAATATAATTTACCATGTGGAGCTAAAGCTGACAGCATGCTACTGAAAACGAATTCAGCAGAGTGTCGCATTGGCTCTGCCCTCCGCAGTCTGCACTGGCATTCTCTGCACACTGGCATTCTCTGCACACCAGTTCCTGATGTGTAGTCATCTATGAAGCCATACAGAGTATAGAAGCAACATGTTCAACCGTGGTTTTATTTTGGTTTAAGTTTTCCTTTGTTGCCTTAAAAGTGGGGACAGGTCTGCACACAAACTTTATGGGTATATTGATGTGATAAAGTAGTAATACAGTGATATTAAAAATAAGCAAACATATTTCACTAGTTCAAGTATACACCAATAACAAGACAAAACATGTCGTAAAAGTTTTAAAAGCTTATTGAAATAGAGAAAGAGAGCAGGGAAAGGACATGCCAAACGGATGGTTTGGCATGGATGTCATCGCTGAGTGCCATGAGACAGCTATAGCCTCTGGTTGACGCCTGCAGGTGTGAGAAAGCGTGGGAAAGGGGAATTGGGGAAGAACACATGCTGCAAGGAAGCGAGCATCTAGCCTGGTGCTAGAATGGCCTGCAGGTGTCAGAGCGAGTGTGTTTGGTGATATGTGGGGGTGAAATCCAGAGCCCCCGCACCTAGCGTGAAGAACTATATATCTCTCAGCCAATTTGGAGTAGACTGGAAAGCTCCTGGGATGAGCGACCTCTGACCTTGGATGGGGTGAGGGGGTGGGGAGTGGGGTGTTCTTGAGAAGCAGATAAAGCATGTGAAGTAGGTACTGAATGAGTACTGAGTGCATGGCGAGTGTCAAAGCGGGTCAATATTGGAGTATAGCGGGAAGGGAAAGCCACATTGAAGTGTGTATGAAACCTGCCCAATTTCCGCTGTTGACTAAAAACACACCTCTTAAATCAATATAAAAAGAAAAGAAAAAAAGAATGACCTTCTAGTAACAGTCTTTTACTATTATGTACTTTACTTTACTGTACTTTTATGTCTATACTACTATCTATTATGCTACTAACCCTACTACTACCTACTATGTTAATGTCTATACTACTATGCACTCAAGTTCAACACTGTTTGACGAACAATACCACTTACCCGCCAGAGATGTACCGCTCCTGCTGACTTGTTGTTCACAATTTGTAAGTAGTTTTGGATAAAAGCGTCTGCTAAATGACTAAATGTGAATGTAAATGTATGGAGATGAGAGCAGGGGAGGCATGCATAAATGAATGATGACACATGTCATTGGTGTACACCTACCTCCTCACAAATTATGTTATTCAACTCCAAATATGTATACTGTACGTACAGTATCTGGTTTTGTCTCTGTTTCTCATTGTATATATATATATATATATAAAAAGGAAAAGAGCATGGGGCTTTTGTGTCTTCAGTGCCACCCGCTATATTGATTGTTGTAGTCACAGGTCCACTTTCACTTTGGAGAATCTGCAATCTCAAGTATTTATATAGGTTTATATATATTTATATATATATATATACTGTATATATATATATAATTCGATCTGGACACTGTAGATTCAGGGTTATTCATGCCATCTCATTTGGGAATATGATAAGCCATACATACATCTCTTGATAACAACTAACCTAATTATTTTATTATGTGGAAGCTGTGGAGGGAGCCTGTTCTATAGATCGTATGAATAATTAAACTTCAATTTCCTCAGTTTGCCTTCCAAAGTAAGAGGTAATCTACCTTTAGGCCTTTCACACAGACACAAACACAAATAGCAGCTGATGCTTTTATTTTTATTGCTTTTTACCCAGGTTGGGTGTTAGTCGACCCAGCCACAAGACACTCTGATACAGCCATAAAATAAAACAATGACTGGTTCAAGTCATGGCTCCTTTTGATCAAAATGTTTTCTTGATTCCCCTAACAAAGAACAATCGTTGTGGGTTCTTAAACACCGTTTTGGTCAACTGAATATTTCATACAAACAGAAAGTTCTGTCTTTTTTCCACGCCTTACAAATAAAAGTTGCCAAAAAGAAAGTACCTTTCCTTAAAAAGTATTCAAGCCTTTCATCATCATCTAACCAAAAGGATTTAACACAAATAGATGACATTTTACTAAAAAGTACATTTCTTATTTAATCATAGAAAGGACAGTAAATATTATTCAATTTCTCCCAAGTTGAATAACAAACTAAATCTGTCCTCAGGAGTACCAATGAATCTACCTGTTTCTATGGCTAATGGTAATGTGCTTGAATGTAACTGTTTCTATGGCTGATTGATTGATTGATTGAAAACTTTATTAACAGATTGCAGAATGGGTACAGTACAGTACAGCTCAATACATACAATTGTTAAGGGGATGCAGACCAGAGAAAGACTTTCGTCTTGTTTACATCAGGGTCCCCCATTTTCAATTAATTGTAACATATATGATGACATACATGACATACAGATAGACAGTACTGCTACATCTATACATTTATGACATACCAGAATTTCAAATACAGTACTGTTTGTGATACGAAAAGAGTCCAGAAAAAAAAAGTGGTAATGGTAATGTGCCTGAATGTAACTGTTTCTATGGCTAATGGTAATGTACCTGAATGTAACTGTTTCTATGGCTAATGGTAATGTGCCTGAATGTAACTGTTTCTATGGCTAATGGTAATGTACCTGAATGTAACTGTTTCTATGGCTAATGGTAATGTACCTGAATGTAACTGTTTCTATGGCTAATGGTAATGTACCTGAATGTAACTGTTTCTATGGCTAATGGTAATGTGCCTGAATGTAACTGTTTCTATGGCTAATGGCAATGTGCCTGAATGTAACTGTTTCTATTGATAATGGTAATGTACCTGTATGTAACTGTGCACAGAAGGATCATTGACTTTTGGGCAGATTTTGCACAACATATTGTTATGAGATATAATTATTCTTTTGGTTTATACCATATGTCAACAGACCATCTTTCTTTATACATAAGGAACCATTTATTCTATATGTCCTGAATATCACTTCGTAATCTATTCAGAAAAAACTTATTATAAATTGTAAGATAATAAGCATTTAACAAATTTCTTAAAAGCACAGTAGGCTAAGTAGGTCAAATAAGCCAAATAGCGAAGAAGCAGAAACACTGCAGAAGAGAACAGAAATTGTAAGCTGATTATGATGTCTTCATAGTTGTTACTCTGTGTTTACCACTCCCAAGTCACCAATCCCAGACAACATTTTCAGCACCATAGAGAGTGCTGTGCGCCATATAGGCCTTTTGAGTCATTTATATTTGCTGCTTAGAGTCTGACGAAGAGGATATTTATAAAACTCTTAGCATGTCAGAGAGAAATTACCTTTGACTTAAATCTCGCTCTTTACAAGATCCATGCTGCATCAAATTCTCTGGTCCATTCACGTTACCGGTCAGAGCGCATCTTCAGCTGCAGAGGCCAGTGAAACTGAAAGTGCTGGGATGTAGTTATTCAAATTGATGGTGTGTAGGCTGCTGACGATTTTGAAAAATCAATGTATTTAATTCAATGCAAGAATGAATGATAGTCTATCATAAACTACCAGAAGGGATAAATGGTATCCCTATGGGTGATAAAAATGAATGACCAGAGGTAGGGACGTCAAACCACCATCTCCCCTGGCAAATCACACCCTGCTTACAAGTCTATTCCATAGTCGAAGCATTGCCTATCACTCTCCAACCCATTCTGTCCCCACTTCTTCTCTCCAACTCCATGACATATTGTGTATATGTATGGAATCCTAGTTCCTTGCAGGCTTTAACTTTATTCTGTACTGATCCCAGTGCTCTACCAGCTGAATCAGTTAGAACTAGGGGTATAACGATGCATCGATGCATCGAAATGCATCGATCCTAATGTGACGATTCAACTGCATTGATTTGAAAATGTTCGAATCTATTAGAATCGGAAAAAAAAATTGAAAAGAAATTTACATTCTTTTTTATTGTTTTTATTTACCTATTGTAACTGAGGGGTACAATTCCCTGACTGTATTGAGAGTATGGTATTATTAAACCACTACTTAGTTATGTACTTTAATTACTGGCCATACAGTACACGGTATATATGGTGAACACCCACACAATAACACAGCTTATCAAAGAAAGTCCTGTTTAGAATATTTATTAGAAGAGCAGCAATAGTAGATTACAGTATTGAGAATTATGAGTCGCGCTTATATGGCGAAGAACATGCATAAATAGGTCAAGAGCGTAAGTCCATGAGCATATTACGATGGGGATAATTAATACCACCTGTAGCATAAGAATTATATAAGGCACACTCGTAGGTCAGCTGGAGATACTAAGGGGGTTCCCTCCGGTTGTAAGCCAGCAGGGGAGAGGAATGTTCGAATGCAAAAGTCTGGATCAACGAGGAATCAATAAGCTCCAGCTACGGGAGGCGGTACATATACTCCCCTCGATCGGCAGACAAAAGCAGCAGCTATAATCCAAGTATGCGCGACAGCATAGATGAAAGCCAGCCAGCCTCTTCCTAGAGACGGGCTCGAGTGATGCTCCTCACGGGTAGATCCCACACAGCAGTGGGGTAGACGGTTCTCTGCTCCAGCAGCCACAGTACCAAAAGCAATATAATCCAGCCGGAAAAGGTTCTGCATTCGCCGGTGTAGATTCTCCTGTGCACGGTACTTCACATTAACTATGTTGAACTTGACGTTATTTCACTAAGCTCTGACACTTTTACTATCCTATTCGCACGCGGTTCTAAGTGCTCTATTTAGACGCAAGGTTGCTCACTTCACTTGGTCGTTAACTCGTGGTGAAGGCTTCAACTTGTTGGGTTAACTAACTGCTGTATCCACCTGCGACGTATTTATACGTAAGGTGAATAATCTAGTGCCAACCTCAGTTCTGTCTCGTATTACTGCGCAAACCTGGGCATGTTGAGACATGTCTTAGCGGTGGCTTTGAACTAGACATTGGGGGTATGGCCGTTGGCGCCTAGGGGGTCGCTGTCCAATAGGAGAACGAATATTATGGTCTGGCCTGTACCTAGGTAAAGGGATATTCCGTGTATATATACAAAGAATATACAAGGGATATCAAACGATATACAAATATTATACAATATATCTCAAGTAATAAATATATATATTCGGTTTAATCTGACCCTTTGTAACACCTATAGTCCATTCATGATGAGTGAATCAGTTCCCCCAGCCACATTTGTGTATACATTTTTTTTGGGGAATTAACTGATAGAAAACTAATCGAATCGAATCAAATCGTGGTCAAATGAAGAGATTTCATGATGTATTGAATCGTTGCCTGAAGAATCGTAATCGAATTTAATCGTTGTGAGGTTGCATCGTTACACCCCTAGTTAGAACACATGCCTTCCTTGAAGGTCATATATGTATGTTCATCTAGGGTCAAATCATCTTCCTTTTCACCCATCATGGCTTGAGCTCAATTATGCTGTATAGTCAGTGTAGCAAATAATTTATTCTGTGTGGACTGGCTTGGTTCCACAGTATATGCTAATATTATTTTCACCCAGGAATAGTTGTTATTTATCTCTATAGCTCTGATCCTTTAACTCTTTGATGGCCAAACACGTAATATTACGTGTTTCACCACCAACGCTTGAGCGCCAAAAACGTAATAATACGTTTTTAGATAATTTGATCTTTTCCCTTTGATCCCTGTTCGAAACGGTTATCCAGATCATTCTAGGTGTCCCTGGCTCATTTGCCTACGTTGGAATTGCAATGCCGATCGAATCAGACCAGGTGGCAGTACCGCCTACCGTTTGAACTCTGATAGAAAGGGATCAGTAGAGACAATGTCTGAACTGGACTATCAAGACTCGCTCTGAGGGGGAGGAGCTCTTGCAGAGCAATCGCTAGGAGATCTGCTCGCCTCAAAACCCATAGTTTCCCGTTAACACGAGTAATTACATATAAACTAGTAATCGCGATCACCGATGGGATCATTGGAATTATTCTTTTTGGAGTACCTTCTGGCTAAGGTAAGGTATATTCTATGTCTATCACAGTCTTATTTTACCGGACCTAAACCAAGCTTTTTCTAACTATCGGTAAGACTACCCCCCCACCTTGATGATTTTGTGAAGGCACATATGTACATGGTATATACCTTTGATTTGGGAGTATTTGGGATTTCAGGGGATCAAACAGAACGATTTGGGCTTATTGCATATAACGCGTCTTATCTCGCAATCTACTGTATGGAAAAAGACTGGATAATTTTGGAAATGGCCGATGTTTGGCGTGTAATAAACTACAAACTACAGTGTGTAGAAACAAACAATTTTTTACATGTTGTACTAGAAATAGTGTCTGTCAAATGAGCCATACTATTGTCTCCATAGCTATAATATAGAATATACAATAGCTCCGCAAAGATCGTGAAATATCATGAAAATGGTCAAGAAAAGCTGGCACTAGCCAGTGCAGATGGGGAAAGCTTGTGGCGCTCAAAGAGTTAATAAAAGCCTTGTAGCACCACCAACATTTCCACAAAGGTTCATTTCAATCTATTTGTAGAGACTAAAATCAATGAGAAAGGCTGCTAAGAGGCTGAGTAGGCTCTTGATTGTGACGAATTCAAACAAATCCATTCCGACATCCAGATGCGTTTATAGTGTTTTATTAATGAAAAGAATTTTTTAAAATTTTATTTTCCCTTTTCTTTTACATGAAACAAGACAACACAATACAGTAATTTACATTTCATGAGCTGTTTTGAGAGGATGGTTAAGGATTACATTTGTGCCTCCCTCCCCAGTGATATGGACCCTTTGCAATTTGCATACAGGTCAAACAGGTCCACTGATGATGCAGTTTCTCAGGTACTTCACAACACCCTCTCTCACCTAGACAGCCAGAAGGGGGGCTATGTGAGACTGTTGTTCATTGACTATAGCTCAGCGTTCAACACCATAGTCCCCACCAGACTGGTGGACAAGCTGATTGAGCTGGGTCTGAGCTCCGCTCTGAGCGCCTGGATACTGGACTTTCTGAGTGAAAGGCCTCAGGTGGTCAGGGTGGGGGGTCAGACCTCCAACACCATTACCCTGAGTATCGAGTCCCCCCAGGGCTGTGTCCTGAGCCCCCTGCTGTATTCATTCTACACACATGATTGTGTGGCCAGGTTCAGCTCCAACTCCATAGTGAAGTTTGCGGACGACACAGTGGTGGTGGGGCTGATCTCTGACAACGACGAGAAGGCCTACCGGGAGGAGGTTGATGTACTGGTATGCTGGTGTCAGGACAACAGCCTGCTCCTGAACATTGGTAAAACCAAGGAGCTGATCGTGGATTTTAGGAGAACACAGCAGGGGACACACACACCACTGTGGATAAACGGGGCTACCGTGGACAGGGTGAGCAGCTTTAAGTACCTGGGGGTCCACATATCAGAGGATCTGACATGGACAACACACATAGACTCAGTCGTAAAAAAGGCGAAGCAGCGCCTCTACCACCTGAGACAGTTAAGGAAGTTCAGAGTATCGGGGAAGATACTCCAGTCCTTCTACTCCGGAGCTGTAGAGAGCATCTTGACTGGAAACATCACTGCCTAGTATGGAAACAGCAAGGCACAGGACAAGAAGGCCCTACAGAGAGTGGTGCGCTCAGCTAAGCATACTACAGGTATTGCACTACCACCCCTGCAGGACTTATATAACAAGAGGTGCAAATCCAGAGCCTGCAGAATAATGAAAGACCCTCACCACCCCAACAACAGCCTGTTCAAGCTGCTGCGGTCAGGCAAACGCCTGCGCACACCAGCAACTAGGACAGAGAGACTTCGGCTCAGCTTCTTCCCCCAGGCCATCAGAGTCTTGAACACTGAACTCTCCACAAACAAGCACACATGAGCACACACACAACACACATACTGTATACGCTCACACACTAACAGTCACTTTAGCACAAACACACACACACACACACACACACACACACACACACACACACACACACACACACACACACACACACACACACACACACACACACACACACACACACACACACACACACACACACACACACACACACACACACACACGCTCACACCAAACGGTCACTTTACAAAATGAAAAGGTCACTTTACTTTATAAAAAATAAAAAATAAATAAAAAAAAGAAAGAACGGGAGTGGTTCTTGTATAGCATCTCCATTATTAGGACTGTCGTTTACACTGTTTTTATACAGTGAGAATGAAAGCTATTTTACAAGATGTCTACACTCACCACAATGGAAACCGAGTTATCCAGTCTCAGGTGTGGTCTCCATACTATCGAGTGCCTCTTGGACGACATCATCCAGCAAAAGGCTCTGCTCATCTCCCGGCTGGATCTCCTGGAAAACCCCACTTCTAGTGTAATAAAACAGGGTAAAAGAAGAAAGGTATCGCTCCCCCTGTTCTCCCCAGACATGGAGAACGACCCGTTTCTGCTATCCAACCAGTTTACTCCACTTGAAAGGCTAACAGAGTTAGCTTCTACAGGCACGTCGAGTCGTTGACTGTCTGTCCGGCTATTTTGGAGCAGCCTGCAGCCGGTTACTCTGGAGCGAACTTCTCCAACTCGGTGAGAAAGAGTCGTCGATACTGCTCTCCTCCTGCTGTCTCTAACTCTGGGACCTCTCCTGCTGGCCTCCAACTTTCTTCCCATTTGCACAACACACTTCTGGACACTGCTGTGGCCAGTGATGATGACATCACCTGTGATGATGACGATGACATCACCTGTGATGATGACATCACCTGTGATGATTCGCTGCCGTCTTCCTGCCAAGGTGAATCGCATTCAACTGCTGCCCCAGACTGTGGCTAATAGTCAGATTTTTTTTCATCCCAAACTCTGTTTACAAGGGGGGCTGCAGGAATGGTCAACCTGAAATTCTGATAATTGGCGACTCCATTGTTAGATCTGTCGAACTCCCAGGTGCTATCACTTTCTGCCTCCCAGGCAATAAGGTTTCAGACATCATAGAACTGATCCCAGTGCTAATTGACCGCCGTCCCTCAGCTCACACACTGATTATCCATGTTGGTACTAATGATGTCATGCGCGGTCAATCTATTGATCTCCGTGACCAGCTGGATTCTCTTGCATTGACAATACAGAGCCTGGGTAGATCCTGCGTGTTCTCTGGTCCCATCCCAGCTCCCTCAAAATGTCCTGAACATTTTTATCGTCTTTTTAGCCTCCACGAATGGCTAAAATAATTTTGTACTGCAACTGCACATGGTTTTATTAGCAACTTTGATTACTTTTGGACCAGAAATGACCTCTATAAACTGGATGGCCTGCATCCCAGTCTAAGGGGCATTCAACAGCTTACACGTAATTGTATCCAGTACATTGCTTTTAACTCAGATTGATATTTACCTCAGCATGACCCTGCACTAGAATCTTCTCCTGGTCATTATGATGAGCATCCCATGGGTCCTGCTGATCACTCCTCCTCCAACACTTCTGTTATTAAGTTGTCTGCTTTTACTGTTGTCTGATCTCCCTCTACCGTATATTACTTTTAATATAGAAGTCATGATTTCTGATAGGGTTCATGATCATTACCCAACACATTGGCCTACTGTAAATCACTCCAACTTAATATCAGTCACTTTACAGCCTTCTATTTCCTTGAGTCAGATTCCACACCACTTTTTTTTTTTTTTTTTTTTTTTATATAATCCACATACCTTTAAAGAAAGGAAAGGTTTGGGATAAATTCACCTGAACATTAGAAGTCTCCTTCAGCACCAGAAGTTGGACCATCTTCGAATACTGGTAGCACAGGCTGATCCAGATATATTGGTCATATCTGAGTCCTGGTTGAAGAAATCAGATAGTGACTCCACAATAGATCTACATAATGTTAATGTTTTTAGAATTGATAGGGTAGGTAGGGGTGGTGGGGTAGTTATTTATGTTAAATCTTGTTTTTCTGCTTCTGTTGTGAATGCTGTCACTATCCCAATGTGTTTTAAAGTACTTGTTTTAAAGGTTGAGTTTGGGATCAACAATTTTATATATGTAATTGGTGTCTACAGACCCCCTTCTGCTGATGCTAGCTCTTTAGATAGATTAGCTGAGCTCCTTTCGCAGTATATTGACTTTGATGTGATTGTCATGGGTGATTTTAATATTGACTGGTTGAGTGGTGCTGCAAAGTACCTTAAAGAAATTAGTGGTAACCTCAGTCTTTCCCAGTTAGTTACTGAGCCCACCAGGCCAAACCTTAAAAATAACTCTAGGTCTACCCTTATTGATCTTATTTTTGTGAATAAATATGACAGGATCTCAGCTTATGGGGATTTAGGCATAAGTGACCATTGCCCTACAGCCTGTGTAAGAAGCATGAGACTGCCAAAAACAAGATCTCACACAGTTTTAAGGAGGAATTTAAAATCTTTTAATCACCAATCTTTTTTAGATGATCTAATTTTCTTTAATACTTATTGTAACACTGAAATTGATGTTCAGTTAGCCCTGGACTCCTTTGTAAACTAAATACATTTAATCTATTAGTTGACAAGCATGCTCCTTTTAAAAAGGTCAGCATTAAAGATAGAGTAATACCCTGTTTTTTTCAGGAATTGTTGACCCTAATTAAAGACAGAAATGCTGCATGGTCTCGGGCCAGGCGTTCTGGAGACCATCAACATTTGGCTTTCTTTTAGGAAAATTAGGAACTAATGTACTGCAGTAGTAAGAAAATCTAAAACTGATTACTATCTGGAGTTGGTTACAAACTCATACTATAATCCGGCAAAATGTTGGAGTGCAGTGAATATGAACAAAATAAAATCATCTAATTCTTTACCCTCTGTCATGTACAGAGGTCTATCGACCATATAAGATAGTAACTGGGCAGGTGGTACATGAGCAGAAACAACCCCCTCAGTAGAAAAATGCTTCTCAAAACAGTCCCGGGTAGGCAGATAGTAAACAAAGACGTTTTCAAATGGTAAATTAGGTTTTATTGTATAGTGGGGGTTTCAACCCACAGCCTTTTCCCAAAGGAAAAAGGGGATGTCGTCGGTGGGGATTTCAACCCATGCACACACAAAGGGGAAAAGGTAATGGAGGACAAACAAGACATATAAATAAAGTGGCAATGGCATACAGCCTACCAACTTATATATATATACAGCTCTACTTGAATGACACAACAGCACAAAGGGCAGTGAAATATCAGTCCACACTCAGTGGGAACAGGCACAGAGGCCAACAAGATAACACTCACCCAGCTAGAGAAGTGGCACATAGGTCAACAATATATATATATAAACACAACCGTGGTTAACCATGGCAACCTCACTCTTCTCTAGTCGCTAGCAATTGACAGAATGAGGCGCCGAGACGTGTGTGTGCTGTCAGGTATTTGGCTACCCATCCCTCTTGATGTGACTGCCATCAGCTGTTATTCATTAGGCAATCAGCACTCTTCAGTAGGGATGGGCAGCACCTGACAGGGAGAGAAGAGACAGCATTAAAGTGGAAATGAAGCAGTGCGATAAATACATATTCATAGCATCACATTAGTATTTAGATAAGCCACAGAAGAAGTCACGTTATAAAAATAAGCAGTTTCTAAGAAAAAACGATTTGTTGTGTACATTTCTGAAGCATTTAGCATTATGGGCGCGGCCATTTTGTTGCTGACGTCATGCCACTGGTTGGGTTTATACACTGCTGGTTAGCTGCCTATAGTGAATGGGTCAGTCAGTAAATAAAATGTTGCCTACAAAACAACGGGACCGCGGTGGTTCTGTTTGTATTGCTCCTGGCTGTTCAAACTAATTTTACCATGTGAGAGAGAGGAAAGTTGGTTAATTTCCACAAACTACCAGTGAAAAAAACAGTGTTGTTGACATGTTGGCTCGGGCTGGCTGCACTCAGGCGGCGCGACCAGCCTGTTGGACAGGGAAGGAGGATCTGCAGAGAACACTTCATTGCCTCGGATTATGTTGTTGGGGGTGGGATGTTTGTCCAGAAGACCACTAATCAGCTGAAGCCGGACGCGGTTCCCTCGGTCTTCGACAGACAGACCGGCGTTAGCTCTCGGGAGCGATCGCTAGCTAGTTGGCACCAGCCGGGGACCGGCGTTAGCTCTCGGGAGCGATGGCTAGCTAGTTAGCACCAGCCGGCGACCGGCGTTAGCAACCGGAGCGTCGCGGAGCATTCAGCCTGCTGGCTACCTAGACCCACTTCAACCAGCGTCGCGGAGCATTCAGCCTGCTGGCTACACAGCTTGTCGGTGTGCTGGAGCCTCTGCAAGCTAACGGTAGCTGGCTACACAGCTTGTCGGTGTGCTGGAGCCTCTGCAAGCTAACGTTAGCTTGCAGAGGCTCCAGCACACCGACAAGCTGTGTAGCCAGCTACCGTTAGCTTGCAGAGGCTCCAGCACACCGACAAGCTGTGTAGCCAGCTACCGTTAGCTTGCAGAGGCTCCAGCACACCGACAAGCTGTGTAGCCAGCTACCGTTAGCTTGCAGAGGCTCCAGCACACCGACAAGCTGTGTAGCCAGCAGGCTGAATGCTCCGCGACGCTGGTTGAAGTGGGTCTAGGTAGCCAGCAGGCTGAATGCTCCGCGACGCTCCGGTTGCTAACGCCGGTCGCCGGCTGGTGCTAACTAGCTAGCCATCGCTCCCGAGAGCTAACGCCGGTCCCCGGCTGGTGCCAACTAGCTAGCGATCGCTCCCGAGAGCTAACGCCGGTCTGTCTGTCGAAGACCGAGGGAACCGCGTCCGGCTTCAGCTGATTAGTGGTCTTCTGGACAAACATCCCACCCTCAACAACATAATCCGAGGCAATGAAGTGTTCTCTGCAGATCCTCCTTCCCTGTCCAACAGGCTGGTCGCGCCGCCTGAGTGCAGCCAGCCCGAGCCAACATGTCAACAACACTGTTTTTTTCACTGGTAGTTTGTGGAAATTAACCAACTTTCCTCTCTCTCACATGGTAAAATTAGTTTGAACAGCCAGGAGCAATACAAACAGAACCACCGCGGTCCTGTTGTTTTGTAGGCAACATTTTATTTGCTGACTGACCCATTCACTATAGGCAGCTAACCAGAGTGTATACACCCAACCAGCGGTATGACGTCAGCCATGACGTCAGCAACAAAATGGCGGCGCCCATGTTGAAAACAGGGATATTATATTATATTTTTCAGACAAATAAGATAGATTTCACATTTGATTATAGAACCCTGTCTTACACAAGGTACACAACAAACAAACTAGGATCACATTGCTCACTGCTTCATTTCCACTTTAACTCCCATGTTCAACACACACACATCATATACAAAACATGACACATTAAATATACTAACCTGATGTTCAGAAGGTGTCATAAATACAGTAATAATGGTAATGACCAACCCACGTACCCAGGTACGTCACACCCTCTCATATTAAAGTTGATAACTGTGTGATCTCTGAGCAGAGTGCAATTTGTGTTGCCTTCAATAGGCATTTTGCAGAGGCTTGTAATTTATTTAATAGGAACTATAATGGACCTTGTCCTGCTGAATCTGATTGTTTGTACCTTGTGGGCGTCACTTCACATTTATCCTTTCAACCCTTTTCACAGTCAGCTATATTTGATGCTTTGCAATCATTAGATTCAAAGTGTTCTACAGGTGGGGATGCGTGTTGCTTTTTAACAGCGGAGGAGTGCAAGAATGTGACAATTTGACCATGTGACCGCGGCAGCGCGAGAGAGCGGCAATGCGGAAATAGGCTGTCTATTGCCATTCTCTAAGACAAACGCTAACCTTAACCAGCTCCTTAACAGCGCCTAAACTTAACCGTTCTAACCTTAACCAACTCCGAAACAATGCCTAACCTTAACCTTAACCTTAACCATGCCTAACCTTAACCTTAACCATAGAAAGAATATTGCCATTCTCTAAGACAAACTCTAACCTTAACCAGCTCCTTAACAGCGCCTAAACTTAACCGTTCTAACCTTAACCAACTCCGAAACAATGCCTAACCTTAACCTTAACCTTAACCATGCCTAACCTTAACCGGCGAAAGAATACATGTTAAAAAAAAAAATTGATGGGATTCGAACTTGTCAACAACGGACCGCAGGACCGCAGGACCGCTGCGCTGCCAGGTGAGCTGAGCTTCGAATGAAAATCATGGCGGATTAGGGCGGTTACATAATGCCGCAAGCTCTGCCGCTCCGCTCTGCGGTTGCCGCGCCTGCCGCGGGGCGTGTCGCAGCCAATCAGGGAAAACGCGGAAGCAACGGCAGCACTGCTCCGCTGTTAATAAGCAATAGGCGGTGGGGATAACTTAGAGTATTTTTTTTTATTAAGTTGGCTGCACCAGTTATCGCTGAGCAGATAACGTAAGGTTATCCTATAACCCTAGTTATATTAATACTGGCTGAGCGTCTCGCTCTGCCTACTGAGATATTACATTATCTCCAGTACCTACTGTACTCTGGGAAACTAAATCAAATACACCCACTTGCACGTGACCACGCCACTCCCATGCGTGACTCTATATTACGCCGGAAATGGTCACGCTTCACCCTTCCAAGTTCGAATTCCATACGCGGAAAACATCCAAGGGACCTCAGGGCGTTGAAGAGCGAGACGCTCAGCCAGTATTAATATAACTAGGGTTATAGGATAACCTTACGTTATATACCATACTGGCCAATTGTGTCTCGCTCTGCCTACTGAGATAAAGGGCAGAGCGGACGCGTGGCCACGTCAAATGTACCCCCTGAGGGCCTGTAAGCCCCTGCCAGGGAGGAGGGGAGTCCTGTCCGCTCTCTCTCTCTATCAGATTTTTCTGTGTCTTACAACAGGGGTTCCCAAACTTTTCAGGCCAGGGCCCAGAAAATAAGGCGTCAGAGAGCCGCGGCCCAATGCACATCGTCTGGTTTTTTTTTTTTTTTTTTTTGCCAGGTGACCGATTTTTTAAGCCAAATATCACTTCAATCCTATTAAGTTAGTTCAAGTTAGTTATTCATTTATATGTGCTATTTATGAGAGGGCTAACTTGTTGCAAAATAATAATGCTAATAATAATAGCCTCATTAAAATACTATTGTTGCTTCGGTTGTTTTCAGCGTTTTATGTGCATAATCTGTTATTTAGTTTGAAATGTTCGTTGAAATAAGTAGATTTTTCGTTTTTGTTTATTTATTGAGTTAATATAAAACCATATAGTCACATTTTAGAATACAATAGAATATAATTTTAGAATACAACTAGAAACACTGTCCTGGCCTGCTTCTAAGTTCAGTGGCCTGACAAAAAAAAAATTTAATTAAAAAATTTAAAATTTAAAAATTTAAATTAAATTTTTTTTTTTTTTTTTTTTTTTTAATCATCTCGCGGCCCACCCGTGGCTGCTCGCGGCCCACCTTTGGGTCGCGACCCCGACTTTGGGAACCACTGTCTTACAACATAGATACGGGTGTTGGGTTCACACACACGCAACTTGGCCTTGCTATAAACCCTGTTCACAGATGTGTCTGTGGCTAGCGTGCATTGATTTAGCTTGCGCTATTCATTAGCATTGCTACTGAAGGTATCATATGGCTGTTGTTGTTGTCGTATGCAAGGGTTGGGCTTGCGAGGGGGTACCGGATAAACCCCTCCTTCCCTCTTCTGATTGGTCAGGGGGTTATTGGACTCTCTTTTCATTCGGTCAGGGCCAAGCTGTTAGGCAGCTTGGCACGGGGGGGGGGGGGGGGGGAGGGTTTCCCAGTCTCCACACCTATCACAGGCGGTTGAGTCTTGGGTTTCCCCCCGTCATAGCAAACGTCACTAGGCACGTTTCTATTGGACGACGGCTTCCGTGAGTTTAGACCCGTATGTAGGGTCTGTTGTTGTCAAGTTGTCGGGGCAGAGCGTAAGAACTTACTGTTCTACTACGCTCGATATACGTGTAACTTGAGTCGGTTGGTCACATGACTCAATGTTACCGTGACTTTTCAATCTATGGCTCACGTGGGAAGTCTCTCTGAGGAGTTCCGTCTCTCCTCTCAAGTCAAGTCAAGTCAAGAGTTTTATTTGTCACGGCATACAAGTATACAATGAAATGCGGGTGGTCTTGCCCGCGACGATGTGCAATGCGGCACGGTGGTGTAGTGGTTAACACTGTCGACTCACAGCAAGAAGGTCCAGGGTTCGATTCCCGCTTGGGGACCAGGTTTCCATGATGCCAGTTACCCAGGTGGGGTATCTCCCAGGCCTTTCTGTGTGGAGTTTGCATGTTCTCCCCGTGCTCGCAAGGGTTTCCCCCCCGATAAGATAAACCCAATGGAAAAACATGCACAACAACAAGATCGCTAACGCTGTGGCGTCCTTGACGAAGACGGACAGGAGCACTTGGATTGGTCCCCTGGCGCGGCTCACGTTGACGCCTGTCTGCTCCCGGCTGCACTTGGGGGGGAAGGGCGACGGGATGGGTTAATCGCAGATACGAATTGCATGCATGCATCGCATGTGTGCCAATTGATGACCTCGGAGCAGGTCCTAAATTATAAATTATTATTATTATTATACAGTGGTACAACATATAATAGAATCCAATAAAAAAACAACATTGTGCAATAAACAGGTAACAGGTAACATGGTGTGACATCTCGGTATCTGTACATAGTTATTTACAGAGCATATAGGACATGCTAGGTAGCTTTAGTAGTGCAATACACTGTTCCTGTTGTTATACTAATTTAAAGTGGCCTTTCCTCTTGGCCATAAGTGTGCGTGTGTGCGGCATGAGTGTGTGCCCGCTCTTGTTAAAGTGTTAAAGTGGCTGCTAGTGTGTGAGCGTGCACAGCGTGCGTGTCGTGTGTGTGCTCATGTGTGCTTGTGTGTGGATAGTTCAGTGTTCTGTGGCACTCAATGTTCATTGTTCAAGGCTCTGATGGCCTGGGGGAAGAAGCTGAGCCTAAGCCTCTCCGTCCTAGTAGCTGGGGTTCGCAGGCGTCTGCCTGACCTCAGCAGCTGGAACAGGCTGTTATTGGGGTGGTGGGGGTCTTTCATTATCCTGCAGGCTCTGGATTTGCACCTCTTATTGTATAGAGCCTGCAGGGGAGGTAGCGCAATACCCGTGGTACGCTCGGCTGAGCGCACCACTCTCTGTAGGGCCTTCTTGTCCTGTGCCGTGCTGTTTCCATACCAGGCAGTGATGTTTCCGGTCAAGATGCTCTCTACAGCTCCTGAGTAGAAGGACTGGAGTATCTTCCCCGATACTCTGAACTTCCTTAACTGTCTCAGGTGGTAGAGGCGCTGCTTCGCTTTCTTTACTACTGTGTCTATGTGTGTTGACCATGTCAGATCCTCTGAGATGTGGACCCCCAGGTACTTAAAGCTGCTCACCCTGTCCACGGTAGCCCCGTTAATCATCAGTGGTGTGTGTGTTTCCTGCTGTCCTCTCCTATAATCCATGATCAGCTCCTTGGTTTTACCAATGTTCAGGAGCAGGCTGTTGTCCTGGCACCAGCGTTCCAGTACCTCAACCTCCTCTCGGTAGGCCTTCTCGTCGTTGTCCGAGATCAGCCCCACCACCACTGTGTCGTCTGCGAACTTCACTATGGAGTTGGAGCTGAACTTGGCCACACAATCGTGTGTGTAGAGTGAGTACAGCAGGGGGCTTAGAACACAGCCCTGGGGGGACCCGATGCTCAGGGTGATGGTGTTGGAAGTCTGACCCCTCACCCTGACCGCCTGGGGTCTTTCACTCAGAAAGTCCAGTACCCAGGCGCTCAGGGCGGAGCTCAGACGCAGCTCGATCAGCTTGTCCACCAGTCTGGTGGGGACTATGGTGTTGAACGCTGAGCTGTAGTCAATGAACAACAGGCTCACATAGCCCCCCTTCTGACGGTCAAGGTGGGAGAGAGTGCTGTGCAGTACCTGGGAGACCGCGTCGTCAGTGGACCTGTTTGTCCTGTATGCAAATTGCATAGGGTCCATATCACTGGGGAGGGAGGCACAAATGTGGTCCTTGACCAGCCTCTCGAAACATTTCATGACCACAGAGGTGAGTGCCACCGGTCTGTAGTCATTTGGACATGTTGGGGAGGGTTTCTTCGGTACAGGGATGATGGTAAACATCTTGAAGCAGGCAGGGACCACTGACTCCGCCAGGGATTGATTAAATATGGCGGTGAACACCGGGGCAAGCTGGTTGGCACAGGACTTAAGTATGCGTCCTGTTATACCATCTGGGCCAGCAGCCTTCCTGGTGTTCACCTGCATAAACATTCTTCTCACACTGTGTTCCGACAACGAGAGAGCCCCCCCGCCCCCCCGCGGTTGCCCCCCCCCTCCACAACAGCCGGCGCGCCAGTGACGTCACTAGCCGGCGAGCCAGCAGCGCCACTGTCTACACCAAACCGAGCGTAGAAGGAGTTGAGTTTGTCCGCGAGAGAGGCGGCGTCGCTCCCCATTGAGGGGGCGCTGACTTTGTAGTCAGTTATTGTCTTCAGTCCCCGCCACAAGCCTCTTGTGTCGTTTTGTGCCATTTGTGTCTCCAGTTTATCAGCATATGTCCTCTTAGCAAGTTTAACAGCCTTGCGCAGAGTGTAGACTGAAGCCTTGTACTCTTCCATGTTTCCTGACTCTCTGCCCCGGTTATAAGCCGTGGTGCGAGAGTTCAGGGCTGCTCTAATAGTGCTGTCCACCCACGGTTTCTGGTTTGGGAAAACCCGCACTATTTTCGTGGGCACAATACTATCAGCGAGTGTTGATATGTAGCTCACAACGGTATCAGCGTACTCGCTGACGTCACTGGCGCTGCCTTGAAACATATCCCAGTCCGTGTCTGCGAGCGCATCCTGGAGCGTGGCCTCTGATTCGTCAGACCACTTTTTTGTCTCACGTGACACGACGGCGTCACGTGATCTTTGTTTGTATGCAGGGAATAATAAAATGGAGTCGTGATCGCTCGCGCTTGCAGCACCCATCAATGGCGGAGCCGCTACAGCTTTGTAGCCGGCTCTGAACGGGGTGTAACAATGGTCGAGTGTGTTCCTCCCCCTCGTGGAGCAGGCGATGTGCTGAAAAAAGGACGGCATCACTTTCTTCAGATTCGCCTGGTTGAAATCACCAGCCACTATCATCGCTGCATCCGGATGCTTGATCTGTTGTCTGTTGAGGTGATCGTGTAATTCCACCAGCGCTTTGCCAGTATTTGCCTGTGGGGGGATATATACGACGGACATGATGACCGCGGTAAACTCACGGGGGAGGTGGAACGGACGGCACAGGATTGAGAGATGTTCCATATCTGGGGAGCATGAACTTGAGAGGACATGTACTTCCTTGGGATTAACCCAGAGATTGTTCGTGAGGATGCAGACCCCACCTCCAATGCTCTTCCCAGAGGCTGCCGTGCGGTCTGCTCTCAGGACGGTGAAGTTGTCCGATGGAGAGACGCTGTTGTCTGGAGTCGCTGGCTTGAGCCATGTCTCCGTGAAACACATGATGTTAACGTCATGGATACGCCCCTTCCTGACAAAAGAAGCCACCCAACTCCTCGTCCAATCAACAGTCATCTCCCGCCTCGACTACTGCAACGCACTGCTAGCTGGCCTCCCGGCCACTGCCACCAAGCCTCTTCAACTCATTCAAAATGCAGCGGCCCGCCTGATCTCAAACCTACCGAAGTCAGCCCATGTCACCCCACTTCTTAGGGACCTGCACTGGCTCCCCATTGCTGCACGTATCCGCTTCAAGGCCCTCGACCTAGCATACCGTGCGGCAAAGGGAACCGCTCCCGCCTACCTCCGGTCAATGGTCTCTAACTACACACCCTCAAGACCCCTACGCTCTGCGTCTTCTGGCCGCCTCAGATCTACTCCTATCCAAGCTCCCGGAGGGTCATCAAAGAGAAGCCGCCTATTCTCAGTCCTTGCCCCACAATGGTGGAATGAACTACCCATCCCAGTTAGGACAGCCGAATCCCGTCCAATCTTTCGCCGTCGACTAAAGACTCACTTCTTCAACCATTATCTGAAATGATAAAAAAAAAAAAAAAAAAAAAAGAAAAAAAAAATCTAACCCGACTAACCTTAATGTCATGCACTTGTCCTAATAAACTAACCTACACTGTAACACGCAACACTTTGATGAACATTGTTACTCAGCTGATAGAGTTATACCCTTCTTGCTGTCTTGTCGCACAGAACTTGTAAGTCGCTTTGGATAAAAGCGTCAGCTAAATGACTAAATGTAAAAAATGTAAATGTAAATGTCTCTCATCTCCCGTTGGAATCGGACCCTCGCTCTCAAGTCATCCATCCTTCCCTCCAACGAACGTGCATTCGCCAGAAAGATGGATGGAATTGCTGGACGGTAAGCAGCTCTTTTTAATCTAAGCCTGATACCTCCTCGTCTTCCTCTATGCCTCTTCCTGCAGTTTCCTTTGTTGCCGTTCTCCCGCTTGATTTCTGTTAGCCATTCTGGGCATAAAGTGTCTCCAAACTCCTCTTTGAGTCCGGAGTTTAGGTCCATAAGTGTCTGGCGGTCGTATGACGTACCCGCCAGTGATGTTTTAATAAGAAAAGTAGAAAAAACAAACATAATAGCAAAAAATGTGCACAATCGTCGCGGAGCTAAACCAAAGGCGACTGACCGGGGTTGCGTCCTCTGTGGTAAGGGTGGCGGGATGTAAAAATGTAAAAAAAAATTACCCTCGGCTGCGTCACGTGGGATCAGGCACGTTGGAACTATAAAACGGCAGGGGGTGCTGGGGGGTCGCCAGATGATAATTTTTTTTTTTTTTTTTGCGGTCAGGCCACTGAACTTAGAAGCAGGCCAGGCCAGTGTTTCTAGTTGCACCAGCGCAATAGTTAGATAACCTAGGTGGGGAACAACCAGGAGATCACTGCAACTCACACAAGTTGGAGAACTATCTCTCTCTCTCTCTCTCTCTTGCTCTCACACACACACAAAGGGAGCCGCATGTGATTGGTGGAGGCGGGATCCTTACGAAAAACTGCTAATCATTGACACATGCTAGCCTGTAATAATCCCCCCCAGAAAAATGTACTTTGCATTTGATATATTACAAATATATGCCATCACACACACTGGCATTTAAAGGGTTAGAATTATAAAATGAATATGTGGTGTTATGATCAGCGCTGAAGTTGAATAAAATATTGTATTTATCAATTACAAAAAACTGAAAATCCATAAAAATCTGTGTTGTTGCTAATCATACATATGCTAGCCTGTTTTTTAACAATAATTTGTGATGCCATCACAAACACTGGCATTTAAAGGGTACAAATAAAAAAAAACGCCTGCACCAGAATGCAGGAAATGAAGTCTTTGTAACAAAAAAAATCCTGGTGGGGGACCCCCAGATTCCCTGCTTAAAAAGTGGCTTGACTGGGGCTATATTTCCTGGCCTGAATGATTTCCCCAGTCCGGCCCTGGTTAAAAGCCTCCAATGCTTATTAGTGTGTGTGCGTTTGAACGTTTGCATGTTTCAACCATACATTTCCATTACATTTTTTTACCTCCTATAATAGTGGGGGTCGCGGCTCTCTGACACCTTTTTTTTTGGGTCGCGGCCTGAAAAGTTTGGGAACCCCTGTTCTAGCCTGTACCCCCCAGACATGTTGCTGGCCCCGTCAAAACAGTATCCTATCAGCCTCTCCATGGGCAGGTCGAGGCGTAAAAGTATTTTATACACAAAAACAGCGTCTCGGCTGTTGTGTCTGGGCCGGGCATTGTAAAAACCCCAAAAGAAGTTCTGAGCTTCCAAGTTGTCATCGGCGAATTGTATATTACACGAAAATTGTTCTTTTCCAGTGAGTGACATCAGTGGTTCCGTCAGCGCTCAAGCCAAATAATGGGCTTTTGGATGCTTTGCCTCTAATTTGTCGCTGAATATCATGGGCAAACAGCTGTAAGATTTCGTTTTGGATGTTGTTGGACATCCAGTTGTCTCTCTTTTGGAGCCAATTCTTCAACTCGGGATCAGACTCGGTGCGCACTCTTTCCATCATGAGCTGCCATAACACCCCATCCCTATTTGCATCACCCCTCAGTGGAAGCCCCTGGCGCCCGAGGGGGGGTATAGGGGAACAGACTCAGTTAACTCTTCAATACCTGATGCTGAGGCTGAACCTGTCGTCTCTGTCTCTCTCTGACGTTTATCAGATTTAGTGGGACTGTCACTGGGACCGGCGGGACGTTTAGAAAATAAATCCGATATTTTTCTTTTCTGCGAGTGAGACATTCTGTGCTAGCAAAGTCTGACTACTAGCTAAAATCGACTGACTGCGCAAGCACTGTATCACAGTAGCTCAGTGGTTCGTGGCGCGTGGGAAGGGCGGGAGACGGGAGGTGAATACAATTAGTTGTTTCACCTGTCATTCAATCAGTCTGTGACAGTCTGTCATCACTCGAAAATCTACTCGGTTTTACACGTATGATTGTGTACATACAGTAGTGTAATGAATGAATGAAAACTTTATTTAACAGATTGGAGAATGGCTACAATACAGTACGGCTCAATACACACAATATTAAAATGGTGAAGTGCTTTGAGCAGGATAAACTTACAGTGTTACAGTTATACATTTTTTTTTTTTTTGCAATAATTGAGAGGGGGTGCTGCAGCCCCCCCCGCACCCCCCCCTTCCAACGTCCCTGCGTGGGATTCATGTCAGTCGGTGTTTCTTTCTTTTTTAATAATAAAAAGAGTGGAGAATATGAAGCACGACAAACTTATTGTCATTCTCCCAGGCGACTTGAAGGACCAATGTTGGTGTCTGGTTAGACTATCCATTGATGTGTTGGGTCTCAACGCATACATAGTGCTGGCTCGAGGTGTTTCTGTTGAGAATCATGCAGGAGGCTAGTACGCCTTGGTTGTTTGTTATTAAAACAGCGTTTTTATAGGGCAACTGGGATGGGGGATTTTTTCCTCTTCCGAGAGCCTGTTACTGGGTCTCGACGGATTCTCGTTCATATCTGGGGGATGTTAACGGAATAGATCAGAACATAGGTAGAGGGGTCTCACGCCCTTGGGGTGGGCCACTGAGCGCGGTACGAATGGGACCGTCTGGGTGGCGCCCTCTTTTCATGTTTTAGATCGACACGCATACCTACCCCCTCTCCTGGAGTGGGCATGTCGGCGTGGTTAGGGCACGGGACTGGTTCTGGTCGCGCTGGTCCAGGTCAGTTAACCCGTTGTCCGCCGGGGATGCAGATCTGCTGTTCTGGTACCCTGAGGGACTTGTGCTTTGTTCGGGGGGAAAAATGCCGGGTCGGCTCGGGTGTCACAGGGTTAGGCGTTATGGAGACCCTTTGTTGGGTACACGTTGTACCTGGCACTATTATAAGGGGCTGGTTCTCCTTTCTTTCGCTCCTCTCTCACGCATGGCGAAGAGGGGGCTGTTGGGGTGGTCTTCTGGAAGCTAGTAAAGGGCTACATCTGCTCCTCCCTCCCCATCAACATGGACCCCCTGCAATTTGCATACCGCCCCAACAGGTCCACGGAGGACGCCATAGCCCATGTGCTGCACACAGCAGCATCACACCTGGACAAGAGGAAGGGGAACTATGTGAGAATGCTATTCATCGACTACAGCTCGGCATTCAACACCATAGTCCCCTCCAAACTCATAGCCAAGCTCAGGGACCTGGGCTTGAACTATGACCTCTGCCAGTGGGTCTTGGACTTCCTGACGGGCAGACCCCAAGTGGTGAGAGCAGGCAACTGCACCTCCTCATCCATCACCCTCAACATAGGGGCCCCCAGGGCTGTGTTCTGAGTCCCCTCCTCTACTCCCTGTACACACACGACTGTGTGGCTCAGCGGAGTAGCAACACAATCATCAAATTTGCTGACGACACAGTGGTGGTGGGCCTGATCTCTGCCAACGACGAGAGGGCCTACCTGGAAGAGGTCAAGGTCCTGGCGGGATGGTGCCAGGAAAACAGCCTCTCCCTGAACGTCAGCAAAACAAAGGAGATGATTGTGGACTTCAGGAGGTCGGGGGTCAAGGACTACAGCCCCCTCAGCATCGACGGGGCACCGGTTGAGAGAGTCAACAGCTTTAAGTACCTCGGAGCCTACATATCCGAGGACTTGACATGGACCACACACATTGACAGTGTTGTGAAGAAGGCACGACAACGCCTCTACTTCCTCAGGCGCCTAAGGAAGTTCCAAGTCAGTCAGAAGATCCTTAAGAACTTCTACTCATGTACAATAGAGAGCATCCTGACTGGCAACATCACCTCCTGGTTTGGGAATAGCACTGCACAAGACCGAAGCAGACTACAAAGAGTGACACGTTCAGCCGAACGCACGATTGGAGGGGGGCTCCCCACCCTCCAGAACATTTACAACAAGCGGTGCAGGGGCAAGGCTAAGAGAATCATTAAAGACTCCAGTCACCCGAACAACTGCCTCTTTGAACTGCTGCGGTCAGGCATGCGATACCGGAGTCTCAAGGCGAGCACAGAAAGACTCAGAAGAAGCTTCTATCCCCAGGCCATCAGGCTGCTCAACGAACAATGAACACTACACAACAACAACCACCAAACGCACATAGCACACACATCCACACGCACACACTCACTTTAAACAAACACACTGTAGCACCCACTCCCCACACTTTATAGCACACACTCACTTTAAACAAACACACTGTAGCACCCACTCCCCACACTTTATATTTATTGATGAAGGATTGCACTACAACTCGTACACCTTACTGTAAATTGTACCTAAATTGTACCTCATCCCATTTCTGCTTTGCACTATATAGTATTGTACATTAGTACACTGCATAGTATTGTATATTATATGGTAACTCAGTTACGTCTACTCTGCATCGAACATTGTACATATGTCTATACTGAACACTGTGACCTCATTTTCTACTTCTAATTTACATGCTATACTATGTTATTTGATACTATCTTGTCTAGCACAGTCTCTGGAGCGTAACAGTAAGAAGCATTTTGTATGAAAGTATTCTGTACTTCTGTATGACAACTATTAAAGAAACTTGAAACTTGAAACTAGCATCGCTACTTGTAGCTAGCTACTGCCCATCACTGGGCGATACCACCTCCACGCTGTTTGCCGGATTCTGCTGTTCTATCCTTGCGGTGAATGAAGAAGTGATCGGCCGGTTGGATGGCGTGATCTGGGATTTCTGGCGACAGCCACGTTTCAATTAAGCAGAGAACATTGCAGTCTCTAACGTCTCTCTGGAATTTAATCCTTGCTCGGATGTCGTCTAGTTTATTGTCAAATGATTGTACATTGGCTAGCAATATACTGGGTAGTGGCGTTCGGTGTCGTCTGGTTCTCAGTCTGTTCCGGATTCCAGCTCTCTTCCCTCGCCGCCTGATGATTCCTTTGTTCCTGGGGTCGGGAAAGCAAGTGTGTAGCCCTGATAAATGTATCCCATAAGATCCCTTATAGATCATCAAAAGCAAGGCTCGTCTGAACACTGGTTCTAACGACAGCATAAGGATAGAACACAGACACCGTGCATAACAGGGCTCAGCTCCCTAAAATGCACAAGATGTGAGTAAACCATGTTTAAAAGCCACAGTCTACATCACACATCCCAGCTATTACACTAACAGTGGAATAATGATGACTGAGGTCCCAGCACTAAGGACCGCATGAGAGACAGAACTCTCAGCCATGTTCATCAGATGGACCAAGAGGCTGCAGCACAAATGTCCTCCATCGAGACTCCTCTGAGCAGGGCAGAGGAAGCTGCTAGTCCACGAGTAGAGCTCTGGATATTTATGGGCACAAAGGCTGGATTGGTTCTCAGAGTGGTATTGCTATTATATTTGTGTATGTTGTTGTTATTTTAATTAATTTTGTTTTTAAAGTATTTTACAAACTTGTATGTGATGTAACATGTGTGGTTATTTTATTCTGATTAACTTTTTACTGCCTGTAAAGCACTTTGTGATTTTAATCTAGAAAAGCGATATACAAATAAAATTGACCTTACCTTACCCCTGAATAGAGAGGAGTCCCTGAAACCATGGGATAGGCCATGGTGGAGCCATTAAGAGTTGAATCAGAATGGGAAACCAGCAAGCTGTTCCCTGATCTGGTGCAACCAGGACCGACACACCCTCTCCAACAGCTGATGTATCAGGTGGATGTGGGGATGCATACAATAATGACCACGGGTATACTGAGAACAAATCCACTCCCAGAGGAGGGTACTGACTGACTGAAAACCACAAGGGGCACTGTTGGGACTGACTAGTTGCAAACAGGTCCACTGTGGCCTCCCCGAACTGATTCCAGATCAGTTTTGATCTGGGTCTGGGTCCAGTCCCCACTCGTTACACCTGCTGGCCCAGGAAGAGAAGTGCTCTTCTTCCAGGTCACAGCAAAGCCCAGACTCGCGTCACTCTTAAGAGCAGGCAACACCCGTATCTTACAACACCATGCTAGCAGTATAGAGGCTGTGCTAGCATTTGAAGTAATGCTATTAGTAGAGACCGTGCTAGTGTGCTAACTGGAAACTCTCATTTTGGAGGCTGGAGGTTAGCATGCATTTGGCAAGCATGCTGCTGGATGCTGCAAGGGCAGCAGTCAACTCCCTTGCAGGTCCAGTCAACATGGGCTGATCCATTCCGTTACAATTGCGGTGGTGTGTGGAGGTAGAACCCAAGTGCAAGGTGAAGGAGAAATATGGAGGGTCCAATGGTGTTTGATAACAAAAAGGAAAAAGGAAAAAATACAAGAAAACAAGGCAACACAGATTATAGTCAAATAATAAACTTTAGAGCATAAAAAATACACAAAAGACAGAACTTGAAATATCAAATGATGAGACATGCAACATCAAACAGTGGAGCAGGAAACAACACAGGGGAGAGTAAACAGATATACACATGGCGATAATGAGAACATGAGAAACACCTAATTACATACAAGTGACACCTGTGAGGGAAACACACTAAGAACGTTCTAAGAATTACAGGAAACTAAAACAAGGATCTACAACTATGGAAAACAAGACAGGAAACGAAATACAAAACACTTGGGCAAAACAAGAATAATACAAAGACTAATACTAAACAGAACATAATACAAGAAGACTAGACTTAGACAAGAGAAATATGTGGTTGGTCGTCATCCAGGCGGAGATGTCGGACAGGCAGGCGGATGGATATCTGAGGGAGGAAAGGAGAGGAAGAGTT
>NC_140184.1:39697836-39960336 GCF_963971535.1 Notolepis coatsorum
GTCTTCTTGTACAAGTAAAGAAGAAACATCACAAAAGATCAAAAACAAAAAACACCAAAAATCCAAATATGTAACACTCCCAGACTTTCCCCAATGAAGATAAGGAACGACTCACTAAAAACCTAGCAATAGGGGAAAAAAGCACCACAGGCGGCTTGGAAGAGAGAAACCTCAGATGGGCTGTTCAAAGGGGATCCCCCAACTGGATGTCGGTGATAATATAGTGTTGCAATGGATGATAGATGGATGGAGAATAGAACAGGCGAATAATTGGTATGATGTATATATACATGTAATGAAACATATATATATATATATATATATATATATATATATATATATATATATATATATATATATATATATATATATATATATATATATATATATATATATATATATATATATATATATACAAGGTAACAATAGTATCTAAGGTACATAAGAACATTATTATTATTATTATTATTATTATTATTATTATTATTATTATTATTATTATTATTATTATTATTATTATTATTATTATTATTATTATTATTATTATTATTATTATTATTATTATTATTATTATTATTATTATTATTATTATTATTATTATTATTATTATTATTATTATTATTATTATTATTATTATTATTATTATTATTATTATTATTATATATATTTTTTTAAATAAATAGAGCTAAAAAAAAAAAAAAAAAAAAAAAAAGCATAGGAAAATTGAGGGCGATGTAGAGTGGATCAATCGCGCCTGTGGTAGTCAGAACCGGTTTGAAGAAGAATAGCCGCTGCTGTCGACGCTGTTAGCCACATCAAGGACAGCCACATCAAGGACGGCACAGGGAGGATCACACCACCTTGACCATCACACCACCTTGACAGGCCCCACGGGGCGGGACCAGAGAGACAAGGAGACAGGGACAGGGGTTAGAGAGCTCCCGTGTTTGCAATGGGCAGACATAGGAGCAATAAATACATATAATAAGCATATATTATATGCATACATAGTAGCTATATAATCAAGGTATATAAGACAATTATAAAATTAAAGTAATAAATAGAACTAAGAACAAAGAGGCATATGGCATATGTCTCAACTGAGGGCGACGTAGGGTGGATCCATCGCGCCTGTGGTAGTTAGAACCGGTTTTAGGATGAATAGCCGCTGCAGTCTACACTGTTAGCCACATCAAGGACGGCATAGGGAAGATCACACTATACCTTAACCATCACCTCAAGACATCGACTCACAGAGAGACAGGGACGGGTTAGAGAGCTCCCGTGTTCACAGTGGGCAGACATAGGAGCAATAAATACATGTAATAAGTATACATAGTAGCAATATAATCAAAGTATATAAGACTATTATGAAATTAAAGTAGTAAATAGAACCAAGAACACAGAGGCAGACTGTTCTTCCTGAGAGGGCTCAGGTCTTTTAATGTCTGCAGCAAACTGCTGCAGATGTTCTACCAGTCTGTGGTGGCTGGTGCCCTCTTCTTTGCTGTGGTATGCTGGGGGGGCAACACCAACACAGACAAAATAAATAAACTGGTCAAAAAAGCAAGCTCTGTGGTAGGAGCGGACCTGGACAGTCTGGAGGTGGCGGCAGAGAGGAGGACGAGGAGGAAGCTGTATGCTATCCTTGAGAACCCTTGTCGCCCCCTCCATGATGAGCTGATCGCAATGCGGTCCACGTTTAGCCACAGACTTATCCCCCCCCCCCCCCCCCCCCCCCCCCGACATACCACAAAGCGTTTCCGTTTCGGGCAGTCCTTTGTGCCGGTGGCAATCAGGCTCCACAACCAGGCAGGGCCAGGACGGGCTAACTGCTGTGGACTGGAGGAGCTGGGTTGTGGACTGTAACCAATACATTTTATTATTTAACATCACGATTGGACTTGTTTCTTTTTCTTTTCTTCCATTCACCACTTTTAGCTCTATTTTAGCCCTATTTTAGCTCTTCTTTTTATGTATTTGTATTTGTTTATGTATTTGTCCATCTTGTTTTTAACACATACTAAATAAATGTATGTTATGTATTAACTGTTTCCATTAACTGTTTTTAAATGGCTGTTATGCTGTGATGGACATCTGAATCTCCCCTCGGGGATAAATAAAGGTTTTCAATTCAATTCAATAGGACTACAAGCGCTAGTATACAGGATGAGATACAAGAAGATGGCTTAAGACCATTTGCCCCGGGGGGGAGGAGAACCATTCTGAACAGGTTGAAGTAGAGCAGGCATGGTTAGACGTTGTAGGTCGAACAGAAGACGGCATGAAGTGGATCCATGGCGCCAGTGGTGCTCATATCCAGTATGAGGTAGAACAGTCACTGCAATCTGTATATCGACACACTAACACTCGAGACATCCACTCAGAGAGACAGGGACAGGGGTTAGAAAATCTCCCATGTCTGCAATAAGCAGACATGGGAGCAAATAAACAGACATCCTAACTGAACTAACCAGAATAAACTAAGGTCTATCCCTGACTAGGTGAGATCAGGGTAGGCTGAAAGAGAGAGAGAAAAGGGTCTTAAGCGAAGATTTAAAAACAGAGCAGGCGACCCTGACAACGGCGGGTAATTTATTCCACACATTATTTGTGTATACAAATATAATGTCACACACACACACACACACACACACACACTGTCTCACAATTCTAAACACACACACACACACACACACACACACACACTACACACACACCCTTTGTGAATATGGAATTGGACTTGGTGTGTATGTTGTCCTGATAGTTATATATATATATTTTTAAATGTTTATTTTAGCATTTTTACAGCTTTTTTTCCTGGTCGCGCAGGACCGACAGAGGAGGGGGAGAACGGGAGGAGAAGAGGGGAGGACATGCGGCAAATGGTCACCGGGTGTGGGAAGCGAACCCGGACGAGTGCTTCGCGACTCAGCGCACTATATGGTGTGCCCCTTGTCCTGATAGTTTTGATTCTCTGATTGCAAGTGTTGTAATTTGTCGTAATAACTTAATGTAATTTGGTCATTAATATGAATTGTATGTTTCTTATTGATTGCAACTGTCAATTATATGCATTCTTGTTGTGAACACCTCCTCTCAATGAAGTCAGTTGAGTGAGGGAGTGGCTTAAATTATTTATTTTGATTAATGTTATTTCCAAATCGGAATGGACCGAAATGTTAGTTTCAATAAATAGTACAAAAGTCTTTATTGCAAGTATCTATTGGAGTAGTGTGTGGAATTTCTACACTTCTAAGATATTAAGCTCCTCTCTGACACACCTGCAAAGTAAATACTAGTTCTTCTTAAATGTTCAGTAATATGAATGAAAATAATGTTTATTGCTTTGCTAATATCTCCCACTTTAGTTTCTATACGTTTGTACATTATCTTTTCAAAGTCTTGGATCAGAGTATCTTTGATTTATATCAGATGTATAATTTCAGTTAATACATTCTTAACTGTAATTTTGCACAAAGTTCATGAATGAATGTGGAAGAACTGTGTTCTATGTTCTTCTTTTCAGATTCTGTGAAAATTAAGCTTGCATCAAATATTTTTAAAATCATGGTTTATTTTTGCATAATACTTACTTTTATGTCTCATGACATTCAAAATAAAACATTGTGATGATGAAATATATTTAGTAGACTGATTTAGCTGCTAGCTAAATGTTTTTGGGACACTGATATAGATATATAATCTTTCTCCTTAATGCCTCTGAATATCACAAACCTGTAGATGTAAATGGATTTAGGTAAGTGAACAAGTTAATCACCACATGAACAAAATTATGTAGACGAGGTACAGATAGAGTTTCTATTCAGAGAAACTGCTAGCCCACCTGATGGCGGGATGCAGGAGAGGTCCCGGACCTCAGGACCTCCTGGGAGACAGAACCCCCAGTCATGTCCATGAGGTAAAACCTAACGAAAGGACTCGGGGAGGACCAGGAGGCCGCAGCACAGATGTCTTCCACCGAGGCCCCCCCTAACAGGGCAGCAGAGGCCGCCACACCACGAGTGGAGTGCGCCCTGACGCCCCCGGGGGGAACCTGTCCAGCCAACGTGTAGCAAAGGGCAATGCCCTCGCACAACCAATGTGACAGGCGCGAGGGCCACCGTAACAAACAAACAGTTGATCGGAAGCCCTGAGACCCTGCGTGCGACTAAGGTAAACCCCCAGTGCACGGACAGGACACGACAGGTGAAGGCTCGACTCCAACCCACTAGTGTGAGGAGGAGGATGAAACACCTGAATCACAATATCCCTAGAGCGAAAAGAGCTCCGGATATTCTTTGGCACGAAGACCAGATTAGGCCTCAGAGTCGCCCCGCTATCGGCCCGAATAGACAGGCACTCAGGCCGCACCGAGAGAGCACATGGCTCACCCACGCATTTAGCGGAGGTGCTGGACCAAAAAAGGAACGAGGTTGTAAGACAGACGATCCAATGGTACCTGTTCAAGAGGCTCAAACAGGGCCCCCAACAGTCTTTCCAGAACAGTTTGAGGTCCCGACTCGGAAACAGAGAACGTTCCACAGGCTTGAGACGCTGTGCGCCAAGCAAGAACGTCCCACGAGAGGGTGGCTGAACAATGTTCTGCCCCCCACTCTCGACCATACGCCACTTCCCTGCGTAAGCCGCGATAGTGGACGGAGCGTGCACGTTCCGGATGGCGTTCACCACAGAAGAGTTAAGACGCATCCCCACCAGGTTCACCCTTTCAGCAGCCAAGCCTAGAGGCTGCCCCAGAACAGGAGGCAGAACAGAGTTCCGCGTGCCTGAGAGAGGGCCCACGGTGACCACGGAACAGGCCACGGCGGGGCCACCAAGAGCTGAATCAGGGCCGGCCCGGGAACCACACAGCCGAGCTCCGGCCCGGCGCGATCAGGATCAAAGTCCCGCGCTCCTGACGTACCCGCCCCAACAGCTGAGCTATCAGGTGTATGGGGGAGAACGTGTACAGAATCCCGGGCGGCCACGGATACATCGAGAAGGCATCCACCCCCAGAGAGGGATTGTCCTTCCAACTGACCGAGAACCACAAGGGGCACTGGTGGGACTGTCTGCTCACAAACAGGTCCACCGTGGCCTCCCCGAATCAGTCCCAGACCTGTCTGACTATGTCTGGACGTAGTCCCCACTCGTCGGGGTGAGGACCGTCCCGCGACATCACACCTGCACCCACATTCTCCCTGCCGGGGATGTGGAGAGCCCTCAGGCTGTGCAGATTGAGAGACGCCCATAGCCAGAGCTCGACCGCCGCCCGGTGCAGACGGGGGGAGCGTACTCCTCCCTGTCTGTCGATATACGACGCTGACGTCGTGTTGTCCGTCCTGATCAAAACATGCTTTCCCATCACAAGGTGCCGTTTGAGGACCAGAAGGACTGCCTTCAATTCCAACACATTGAAATGTAGTGCAGACCGGGCAGCATGGTACTGCCAGCTGCCCCCTACTGCGTTGGCCCGACACGTCCCCCCCCATCCCGTGAGGGAGACGTCGGTGAAGACCGTGACGTGTGACAGCCTGCTGCCCATGGGGACCCTGCTGGTGAGGGCCCCAGGCCCTCCCCAGAGGGCGAGGTCCCCCAGTACTGACATGGGAACCTTCAGCCGCTTCCACTTGTCTCTCACCGGGTCTATTTCCATACTCCCACCTCTGTATCCTCCTCATGAAGAGGAGGCCAAGAGGGACCACAGAGTGAGCAGATGCCATCATACCGAGCAGGCGCATCACGGACAGCGCAGAGAACATCCTCCCGAGCGCGCCGAGAACATCCACTCGCCGCCGCTCTGAGAGGGATGCCCATATAGACCTTCAGCTTAGAAATAAGCCCAAGTCCTCCCCCCGTTGACTGGGAAGAGGAGTACTCTACTTCCAGTCTACAGCTAAACCCAGGCTGGTGAGGAATTCCACCACCTGCCTGGTATGAGACCTGGCGATCTTCTCTGACCGGCCGAGGACCAGAACGTCATCCAGGGTAGAATAAAATTCGTATCCCCTGACGACGCAGAGGCCCCAGCGCGGTCTCCACACACTTGGTGAAGATGCGAGGAGCCAGAGAGTAGCTGAACAGCAGCCTCTGGTACTCGTGCGCTAAGCCCTGAAAAGGAAGCGTATAGGTATGTCCTAGGAGGGAAGATCGGGATGCGAATATGCATCCTTCAGGTCTATGGAGAGGAACCAGTCCCCCACCTGACAGCGCTTAACAGGTGGGTGACGGTCAACATTCTGAACCTTCCATGGGACAGGTCCAGTATGGGTCTGACACCCCCCCCCCCCCCCCCCCCCCGATTTCTCGGGCACCAGAGAATATCGGGAGGAATCGCCACTCATCGCATCCTCCCATGGGACCACGACGATGGCCTGCTTCGCCGCCAGAGAACGAATCTGCTCGGCCAGGGCTGTCATTGCCGAGGACTCTGATAATAGGGTCTGTACCAAACCCAAAAACGGGCGGGGGTGTGTAAACTGTAACACAAGTGCCGCCCTCAGCGTTCTCTCCATCCACACCGACATATGGCTACCACTGCAGCCATACGTGGTAAAAATTCTAAAGCGCCCCCGCCGCCAACTGCCGCTGGTCCGCTAGGAATCGTAGATAGGTGGCCCGGTCCCTCCCGCTGTGCGTCATCAAGCCTGGTCTCGCCAACCGCGCGAGCAGGGTGTCCCGCAGAGTCGGGATATCGCACCCTGACTCTACCAACGAGGCAATCGCACCCAAGGGGGGGACCCCGACAGAAGGGGCGGTCTGATACGGGGGGAGCGGCCATCACCCCTGGTGACATAGGCTCCCCCGCTGAGCATCTTCCCGGCTTAGCTTGCTGAGGACAGCCTGCTCTGCAGCTGGACATGCATGGTGTGTGGTCCCACACTGCCCGATAGGGTGGGTCTCTACACACCGTAGCCCTGTAGTGATATTACTACCACCCAAATTACGCGTGCCTAACTGACCACCGTGGGATCAGAAGTCCAGATGGGGGAGGCACTAACGTAATACCCGGCCTGGCGAGGGCGGGGCTGGGGGGAACCCTCGCTGCGACCTTCTGGGCCTAGAGTTCCCCCTCGGACAATTTTTTTTGATACAGCGAACCCTGCTCCGTCGACAGATACAACACCAGGCTCACCAAACACAGACGCAGGACGTGTGGTGTGGGAGCCGCTTGACAGCACAGCATTCTCATAGACAGACCCAGGCCTAGCTAGCAACTGGGTGTCAGCCCCTGTCTCCATGAGAAGCGAAATGTGGGGCCGCTTGCGCTTCACTGGAAGAATGCGGCCCGCAGCCAAAGGGGACAAATCAGAGCTCTGAGTCCCGTAGCGTAGTGGGGGGGAGTAACTGGCGAGCGTGCTAGACACAGCTAGATGGCAACGTTTTTTTAGCGCATGCCCATCTAATATAGCCTATCCCTCGGGCCGCCGAGGCTGTCGGCCTTGTGATCACCTGTTTTCCTGTCCAGGGTATCTCATGCGGGGGAAACATGGCCGCTGGCCGGGGGCCTCGCCGCAGCCGCAGGCGAGGCCGCGCTCTCACCTCTGGCTGCGCGGTGTGGGGCGGCGTGGAGCCCAGGTCAAATACCGCCTGCGCCTCCGTGGACAGACCAAGGTCCACCCGCGGAGAGGGGAGCCCTGAGGAGGAGACCCCTCCCCTCCTCAAGGGGAGATTGCTCCAACCAAGATGCCTGTGAACAACTGTTGACAGCATCCTAGCCCTCCCTGCGGTTATAGCTTGTGGCTGGGTCAAAACTGAATAACCTCAAAACCTTGCGTGATGGTTTTGACGTCGGCTAGCCCTAAGGCCCCACCACCCGACACCATTTTTGACAGAAAAGCAGCCAATTGAGCAATGTTGTTAGTTGCTGCTAAATTCTGTACCGCGGCGGTATAAGCTTCAACAGCCCACCAGCCACCTGCCGGGCCGGGATACCGTTCCACCATGTCAGGGCAAAGGACCGATGCCACCTGCACCACTAAGCACGGAACACCAGTGGCGGCTGCTGACCAAAGCCATGCAACCTCCCCTGCGGTGTGCACCCGTGATGGGATAAATGAATGAATGAACGAAAACTCCATTAACACATTGCAGAATGGGCTAGCCCAATACACACAATTGTTAAGGGGATGCAGACCAGAGAAAACGTTAGTCCTGTCTACATCAGGGTCCCCCATTTTCAATTCATAGATTCACAAAATGCACACCTGCCCTGAGCCCTGTCGTCAGCCCATCCACCCATGTAAAGGGTAAATAAGCCTCCGCTAAACCTCCAACATTAGACACCGATTGACCGTCAGCATGTTAAGAGGAGGGAAGAGTAAAGACAGCCCCGGCGGGGTACATGGGAACGGCGCCCCAACATTGTAGCATTAGCATTAGCTGCGCGCTAGGATACATGGAAAAACATCTCAAAAGTGAGTCATGATGACCACGTTTATCCAAATATCCCGCCCCTTACTCGGTCGTCTCACGAGACAACAAGCAGTATTACCCATGCCAGTACCAATGCCTGCTAGCGCAGGTCCTACCAGGTCCTCCAGACGTGGCTCGACTGCTAACTGCCACGCGAAGTCCCTCGGTCCGCTGTCATGCGACGAGGAAAAAACAGGACAGGACCGCCGCGCTGTTAGAACATGCCGAGAAGGTTCCGGGGCTGGTGAACTTCTGGCGAATTCCCAACATTGTGTAATTTCTCCTTACGCTTCATAACAATCTCCAGTTCAGAAGTGCATCTGAGCTGCTTCCGCGTTGGAAACTAATGAGGAAGGGTGAGGCGTGACCACTTCCGGCGTAATATAGAGGACGCATGGGAGTGGCGTGGTCACGTGCAAGTGGGTGCATTTGTTTTGTTTCCCAGAGCACACTAGGTGCTGGAGATAGTGATGTATCTCAGTAGGCAGAGCGAGACGCGAAGCCAGATGATATATAACTGAGAAAGTTTGCAAAATAGGACAATTACACAGAACAGTGTTGAGGAGCTATCCATAACCTGTGGTGCTGAAGTAATGAAGTTTATTACAATACATTTAGTATAATAAGGCATTGTGGTCACTGTCCATATACAGTATGAAATTAGCTGAAATGGAATTTTGGAAGTAATCAAGCATCTCAGTTTCAGTTTCTTGTGTACACACACACACACACACACACGCACGCACGCACGCACGCACGCACGCACGCACGCACGCACGCACGCACGCACGCACGCACACACACACACACACACACACACACACACACACACACACACACACACACACACACACACACACACACACACACACACACACACACACACACACACACACACACACACACACACACACACACCTCTTCTACAGTACCACAGGAGCCTGCAGTATCAGCAAGTGATCCAGTCAAAACTAAGAAGACAGTTTCCTGTCAATTTCATTCAGGTTCCTTTGAAAGCTCACAGGCAACCATTTAGGTCTCTGTTTACCATTGCTGCATTTCTATTTTTAGATGTGATGCTATTATGTAACACACAGTCTCATATTATAGACCACTGCTGTCTGCTCCACTTGGCCAGATTGCGTATACTGTGTGAACTCTAACTTGGATGCAATTATACAGTAATATGTCCTACGACTCAACTAAAGAAACAAAGAAACATCCAAGGTAAAGCATCCAATGCACTGTAGCCTACTGTACATACAGTACATTATTATTAAGAGTGTACAAATAAAACAGTGACTATATTGCATCAATATATAGCCTAGACTCAGAGGAGATATAACATATCTTGGAATTCTAGAATCCTGGGGGCAATACTTTTTGTGGATGGTCAAGCTTGGTATGAGGCTCAATCTGGGAAATACCAGTAGGCTACTGGTCAAATACATACTACCTGTCTGTCTATTGTCGTGGAAACAAAGTGCACCAATAAGGAACTACATACTGTAGGCAGAACTAATGTTTCATGAACAGATGGTAAATAAGCAAGTTACATTTTTATGTGGAGCACTCCTGTTGGTGGGTTGCCTTGTCGGCAGGGAGCGAAATAAACTTTTTGACTCACCGGCCAGTGGCGGGTAGATGGGAAGAGTCTACCCGCCAAGCATATTTCTTACCTGCCAATTTTTTTGATTAAAAAAAAATATATATATATTTTATATAAAAACATTTTTTTTAAATAAAATATATATTATATAATCATACTTGTAGTTGTATTATCTGCGAGACATCGCCACCACGCAATAAGTCAAAATGCTTGCTATCTGCAAACAGCTCCACTGTCTGTGTGTATACTTGAGTAGCCTCCAGCTCCAGCAAGGATTCTCCGGCCCTGCAGCTAGACCCTATATTCAGCTAGACCCTACATTCAGCATGCAAGGATTCTCCGGCGATGCAGCTGGACCTCATTTTAACGTTACGGTTCTTTTGTCAAATCACATTCAACATGCCCTCAGCTAGAATACGCATTCAATCAATGTTATAAGACATTGATATCAGGAGCTATCTGTAGCTACTGCTAGCCCGGTAGATAACGTTAAGACAATTTAGTTTACTGGGACAGGTGGATCTACCGTGAGCTAGCTAAGCTAGCTAACGAGGGAACGGAGGTATTATGCACTCGAGTAGACTATTGCTGGAGCATTTGTTGATATCAGCAGCTATCAGTAGCTAGCCAGCTAGATACCGTTAGACAATGCCTCGTCATGTATTAAACTAAAAGTGAATAGTTGACTGGGTCATTGTTTAAACAGTAACGTTAGTTCATGGAGGTCCGATATAGACTAGAGCAGACGGAAGTAAACAAGCCAAATGATAGCTTCCGATTGGTCATTTGCTTTTTTTCTCATGAAACCAGTCACGTCACTCTACTGTGATTGGACCGTTGAGCGCAACAGTAAGAAGCATTTTGTATAAAAGTATTCTGTACTTCTGTATGACAACTATTAAAGAAACTTGAAACTTGAAACTTGACTTGAGTGCGATGTGGGACTTGTAGTTTTTTAATGATCTCGCGGCGGAGAAAAAAAAGACGAGCGGCTATAATCTGTACTCGCACAAGAGTATCGTTATGAACTACACGTCTACACGCCACACGGCGGGCAGCCCTCTAAGTGTCATGCGCCAAAGGTAAAAACAGACCGCCCCTGGCGGGCGGCAGGCTTTAGTTTCGGCCCCTGCTTGTCGGGCTAGTCCTTTCTTGTGGGCCTCGCGCAGTGTATCGCAGCGAGCGTGGTCCTGTGTGTTCGTCCTACTCCACTGATCCATTTCGGCGGGGGTCAGTTTCTGGTAGGCTTCACACCGTGACATGGAGTGTCCGCTGCAGCAGTAAGTACACCAGGGGGGGGGGCCTATGGATCTTCTGTAGTGGTGCCGACTCACGGTAGTCCGAGTAGCACCGTGACTCCCAGTGTCTGCTGTAGCAGTCAGGACACCAGGGGGGGGGTCCAGGACTGGTTTGTGGTGACACCGCCTCGGCCTGATACATCACCGTGACGGGCCCACTTTGGTTTCCTGGCGGACGCTTGTTGCTGTCGTGCAGGACCTCCAAGTGGGCGCCGTCGCACTTGCTGCATTTCTTCTTTAAACGGCACTCAGCTGCCATATGGCTGCGCGCGCAGCGGAAGCAGTGGCGGTTGGCTTTGATCCACTGACTCACCTCGTCAGCGGTCAGCTCCTTGAAAGTGTCACATTGAGACAGCCAATGTTCCTTTTCACAGTACTGACAGACAGCCTTCCACTTCTCCTTGACGTGGGTGTTGTGGCTCGTCTGCCGTGGCTCAACCTCGGCTTGGTGCATAACTGTCACGGACCGGCGGTTGTCATTGAACCTCCGCGGTCCATCTCTAGGGCTAGAGTCACTCCACACGAATGTGTCCAGTCGTAGACTGCTGACCTCCCTGGCGAGGAAATCAGCTAGGTCTAGGAGGGATGCTTCTGGGCCGTTGGGGTCGCGGTGGTCTCTCTGCCGCCGAAAACGCTCTTGACGGGCTGGAGGGAGCTTCTCCAGTATCCGCTCCACGTTAGAATTTGCATACAGTTCATGTCTCCCCTTCTCCTTTTGGGACCCCAGCATCCCCACGAGGGATTGTACCTTGATAGAGAGGTCATCCAGTGCTCTATTGTCTTTGGCTGGGGGGAGGCGGTCGATATCCCGTATTTCTTGGATCACGTAATCCCATATGTGTCCATAACGCTGGTCGAGGGCCACTAGAGCCGCGGAGTATGGGGTGCTTGTGTTGGAATATGCCAGCGCTATGTTATGCGCTCTGGGCACCTTGAGATGCTTGAGGAGGATGGCATATTTGTACGACTCGTCGGGGACGTCGGACATCATAGTCTGGTACCTGGAGGGCCACTGCTTACAAACTGCCTCGGTACTGTAAAACTGCTCTTGCCGTCACGTTATACCAGATGTTAAATAAACCTACGGTTTGGTACAACCCGAGTGTGATCATTGACTCACACATAACAGAGGTAATAATAATAATAATAATAATAATAATAATAATAATAATAATAATAATAATAATAATAATAATAATAGATTGGATTTGAAGAGAGAAGCGCCTTTCTCAGACTCAAGGACACTGTACAAGGAAAGGATGGAAAAAATAAGAAATAAAATTGAAAAAATATAATAAAAAAATATAATAAAATACATAATAATAAGGTACATATTTACATAGTTTACATGGTGTCAGTGTGAGGGTTTCGGTCAGGGATAGGAGAGTAGATCCCAAATGCAGATAACACGAGCAGAGAGAGAAGAAGCTGAGACGACGGATGAAAGTGAACAGGCTTTTACTAGCAGTTGCAAACAGGATACACGTTACAAATGGTAGCAAAACAAAAGCGAACTGCAAAACCCGGAAACAAACTATACACAGCAAAGCTGGCAAAAATGTGGACTAAGAGAGGAACGGACTCACAGGGCAATAAGTGACAAGAGGTGAGTATGTGACCGAACACAACTACAATACAAAACAATGGTGCGACAATGAATGAGAGGAACGGGCAGGTCTAAATAGTGCCCGTGAATAATAATTACTAATGAGTGCCAGCTGGTATAGGCCAGGCATGGCCAAGACAGGTGACACAAGGTATTTAGTAAAATAACTCACATCATTGTTAAAAGCATGTGTAAAGGAATATCTAAAAGGAAACATGTAAAACAAACAGCCCTTAAAGTAATGTAAAGATGTTAACACTATTAAAAACATGTGTAAAGGGAATGAGCCTTAAAGGAAACACAAGTAAAGTATTAACACTTATAAAAACATATGCAAAAGAGATGAACCTTTAAAGGAACATGAAAAGGATACCTTAAAGGAAACATATGAAAAGGTTAAACCTTTCAGGAACATATGTAAGGATAAACCTTTTAAGGAAACATGTAAAGATAAACCTTTTAAAACACAAGCTACACACCACACAACATGAACAGATAAAAGTGTACAAAAAGCCTAGTGTACAAAAAGGGCAAGTACATGTACCTGGCTGACACCCTCTCCAGAGCTCCAAACAAACATGTCACCCAGAGCCCTGCTGAAAACGGTGCTTATGAAGTCATGTCGGTGAGTTGCATCTCCACTGCTTGCCTAGAAGAACTCAGAAAGCACACAGCAGAGGATGGGATGTTACAGACCCTCAGCGCGGTCATTCAGAGAGGATGGCCCAACAGAGAAAGCCAGCTCCAGCCTGCTGTCATTCCCTTCTTCCCTTACAGAGACGAACTCGCAGTGGAGGATGGAATCATCATGAAAGGCCACAAGACAGTCATCCCCCAGTCTCTGCACAGAGAGTACATCAACATCGTGCACAAAGGTCACCCAGGTGTTGAAGCCACAAAGCGCAGAGCTAGAGGCATCATATTCTGGCCAGCAATGTCAACTGACATCGCTGAAGAGCTGCTCTCATGTGCAGCGTGCATCAGCACCAAGTCCCACCAGCAAAAGGAACCTCTGAAACTTCAATCAGTTCCAGACCTCCCATGGTCTACAGTTGCCACGGACATGTTTGAATGGCGTGATAAACACTACCAAGTGATTCGTATTCTGGCTGGTACAAAATCGACCTTCTCCACAGCCTGACATCATCGGCTGTGATATCTAAGTTGAAAAGAAATTTTTCAGTCCACGGCTCACCGCACACCCTCTTCTCTGACAATGCTAGACAATACACCAGTCAGAGACAGAGTTTCAAGGACTTTGCCAAACAATGGGATTTTGTCCATACCACCAGCAGCCCAGAGTTCCCACAGTCTAATGGGCTCGCAGAGAGGGCGGTCAGAAGTGCCAAGCACCTGATGGAGAAATCTCATAGAGATGGAACCGATGTTTTTTTCAATCTCCTAAACCTCAGGAACGTCCCCCGTGACTCAACACTAGGCTCCCCTGCTGAACGTCTGATGTCACGGCAGACACGCGCAGCCATTCCAGTGTGTAGCAAACTACTGGAACCAGCCCCCAAGGACGCCCGGCGAGTCAGTGCCCAGCTCCTCAACAGAAGGCTCAGCCTCACTCTAAAGCACCACTTTGACAAGTCAAGTCGCCTACTACCGCCTTTAACAGAGGGACAGGTGGTCCGTATGCAGACCCCGAAAGGATATGACCGACTTGGGACTATGAAGGAGAGGAGCAAAGAGCCGTGCTCATACGTCATCCAGTCCAATGGGAAGACATACAGGAGGAATCGCCGTCACATCCTTCCTGTCACAGAACCACCACCACCACGGTTCCACGCAGAGGATCCAGACTCCCAGAACACCAGCTCCTCTACAGTGAACAATGCACCCTTCACGCCACTATCACCAGGGCCAAACAACATGCAACACACACTCTCCCCGGCCGACACACCCAGCACGCTTCCCAGCTGAGAACAGTAACGCACAATATACAACGCGTGCAGGCCGCATATGCAAACCAAACCCCAAGTATATGCAGTAGATTGTATTAAAAATTTAAAAATTTAAATAAAAAAAGAGAAAAGAAAAGAAAACTGCTGTGTATAACATGGTTAATGTAATAGCTACCAGTGTGTAAAATGCTATGCTAATGTGTCGATGTTATTTGCACACAGTTGTTCCACTTATGCACTTATGGTGATTTCATGTTTTATGAATGCACTACTTCTTAAAGTGATATATACTCGTGCAGTGATGGATAGTTTCAAGTTTATCTAAGAGTATCTTCATTTAATTGTTTACTGGAAATTGTAGAATTTTAAAGTAAGAAAGAAATGTTCTGTGATGTTAACATACCTAGTGATACAGTATTTTGTTATACGAGATTTGAGCTAAAGGGAAAGGATGTAGATCATTGGCTAAATGATTATCCTGTTTGACTAATGACTACTACGAGCCACCGTACCTGGAGGGCCACTGCGTACAAACTGCCTCTGTACTGTAAACTGCTTTTGCCGTCACGTTATACTAGATGTTAAATAAACCTACGGTTTGGTTTGATTGATTGATTGAAAACTTTATTAACAGATTGCAGAATGGGTACAATACAGTACAGCTCAATACACACAATTGTTAAGGGGGTGCGGACCAGAGAAAGACTTTGGTCTTGTTTACATCAGAGTCCCCCATTTTCAATTCATCAGGACATATATGACATACATAACGACAGGTTATGTATATAACCTAGTTATATGAGTACTGACTAAGCGTCCCGCTCTTAAGCCATACGAGATATACCTCATCTCAATTACCTATTGTACTCCATCAACGGATAAACCAAAATACACCCCTCACCTGCCAGGCCCCGCCTCTAGTGGCGTGCTACATAGTACTGGGCATGGCCACCACTCACTCTTCCTCGGAAAAAATCGTTTCCAAAGAAAGGTTTCCCAAAGGGAACTCAGGGCACGCTAAGAGCGGGACGCTTAGCCAGTACTCATATAACTAGGTTATATACATAACCTGTCGTTATATTTCGTACTCTTAAGCCATACCGAGATATGGGGTAGAGCGGACGCGAGGCCCGACAGATGCACCCCCTGAGGACCCGTAAGCCCACATCAAGGGGGAAGGGGAGTCCCGTCACCCCATCCTTCCTAATGAAGAGGGGGCGCAGTCAACTCCATCCGAGTGCGAACAAGAAATAACTAGAACCCCTTGAACACACAGCACAGGCGGAACCACGTGTGACACAACACACTGTGGCCCATACCCACACACCCCTGCTACCCCACCAAAGGACGGGAAGCAGGAGAGGCCACAGACCCCAGAACCGCCTGGGAGACAGAACCCCCGGTCATGTCCATGAGGTAAAACCTTACGAAGGGACCCGGGGAGGACCATGAAGCTGCAGCACAGATGTCCTCCACCGAGGCCCCACCCAGCAGAGCGGCAGAGGCTGCCACCCCACGAGTGGAGTGCGCCCTGACGCCCCCAGGGGGAGCCAGCCCGGCCAACGTGTAGCAAAGGGCAATGCCCTCGCACAACCAATGGGACAGGCGCTGTTTCGAAAGTGCCTTACCAGCACGAGAACCACCGTAACAGACAAAAAGCTGATCGGTAGCCCTGAGGCCCTGAGTACGGCTGAGGTAAAACCCCAAAGCCCGGACCCGCCTCCAACTCACTAGCGTGAGGAGGTGGATGAAATGCCTGAACCACAATATCCCTGGAGCGGAAAGAACTCCGGATATTTTTAGGCACGAAGGCAGGATTAGGCCGCAGAGTGGCACCGCAATCGGAACGAAAAGACAGGCACTCTGGTCGTACCGAGAGAGCACAAAGCACACCCACGCGTTTAGCGGAGGTGACGGCCAGCAAGAACGCGGTCTTGAACGACAGCTGTTCCAACGGCGCTTGCTCAAGAGGCTCAAACGGGGCCAAGGACAACCGACCGAGGACCAATTGAAGATCCCAACTCGGAGCCAAAGAGCGTTTTACCGGCTTAACGCGTCGGGCGCCAAGCAGGAAACGCTTCACAAGAGGGTGGCTGAACAAAACATCACCCTCAAATCCCTCATGATAAGAGGATATAGCTGCTGCATATACCCTCACCGTCGAAGCCGACAGTATATCAAGGAGAGACTGGAGGTAACAAGGACAGCATCCAGGGGGCAGGACACCGGGTCCCTGCCCCCCGCCTTACACCACTCTTGGAACATACGCCATCTGCCCGCGTAAAGCGCGACAGTGGAGGGAGCATGCGCATTCCGGACGGTATCAACCACAGAAGGGTCCATCCTCTCCAGACTTACCCTCTCACCAGCCAAACCATCAGATGTTGGCACAACACCGGGTGCTGAACAGCGACCTGTGTGCTTGAGAGAGGGCCCGCGATGACCAAGGAACAGGCCATGACGGGATACCAAGAGCTGGATCAGGACCGGGAACCACACAGCTGCGCCCCGGTCCGGCGCAATCAGGATCAAGGACCTGCGCTCCTCAACGTACCCGCCCCAACAACTGACCTAACAGATGTATGGGGAAAGAATCCCAGGCGGCACGGCATCGGTCCCAGACCTGCCTGACTATGTCCGGACGTAATCCCCACCCGTCAGGGTGAGGACCGCCCGCGACATTACACCTGTACCCACATTCACCCTGCCGGGGATGTGGGGAGCCCTCAGGCCGCGCAGATGGAGAACGCCCATAGCCAGCCGCCTGCCGCCCGGTGCAGACGGGGGGAGCGTACTCCTCCCTGTCTGTCGATATACGACACTGACGTCGTATTGTCTGTCCTGACTTGCCTCTCACCGGGTCTATTTCCATACTGGAAAAAAACCACCTCCGTAACCTCCTCCTGGGGTGAAGAGGAGGCCAAGAGGGACCACGGAATGAGCAGATGCCCTCATACCGAGCAGGCGTATCACGGACAGCGCCGTAACCGTCCTAGGACGGAACCTCCCGAGCGTGTCGCAACACGCTCTGAGAGGGATGCCCATAGCACTCCACCCGTTGACTGGGAAGAGGAGTACTCTACTTCCAGTCTACAGCAACCCCAGGCTGGTAGGAATCCTGCCTGGCATGAGACCTGACGATCCACCTTGACCGCCAAGGACCAGAACATCGGCAGGGCAGAATATACTTCGTAACCCCTGACGACGCAGAGGCCCCAGTGCGGCCTCCACGCACTTGGTGAAGATGCGGGGAGCCAGAGAAAAGCCGAACGGCAGCCCCTGGTACTCATACGCTAACCCTGTAAGGAAGCGTAGGTAAGCCCTAGGACGGAAGATCGGGGATGCGAACACGCATCCTACAGGTCTATGGAGGAGAACCAGACCCCCACCTGACAGTGTTCAACAGGTAGGAGACGATCCAAAAAATACTGAACCTTCCCATGGTCCAACATGGGTCTGACACCCCCCCCCCCCCCCTCCCGATTTCTCAGGCACCAGAGAACACCGGGAGGAAAACGCCACGACGATAGCTTGCTTCGTCCACAGAGATCAGATCTCGTCGACCAGAGCTGTCACTGCTGGTGACCCTGACAATAGGGTCTGTACCAAACCCGAAAACGGGTGGGGTTGTGTAAATACAAGTCCCCGCCTCAGCGTTCTCTCCATCCACCTTGACATATGGTACTGCCGTAGCCATATGTGATGACACTCCCAACGCACCCGCCGCTATGTGGCGCAGGTCCGCAAGGAACTGTAGATAGGCGGCCTGGTCCCACCCGCTGTGCGTAGCCAACCCTGGACCCGTGCGAGCAGAGCGTTCCGTGGAGTCGGGTCGGAACCTGACACTACCCACGAGGCAATCGCACCCAAGGGGGGACCCCGACAGAAAGGGCCGGTTTGATACGGGGGAAGCTGACATCAATCTAGGTGACAAAAGCCCCCCTACTGAACACCCCTCCAGAATATGCTGAGTAGTTGTTCTGCAGCCGGACATGCAAGGCGTGAGGACCCCATGGGTTCCTACACACCGTAGCCCTGCAGTGATATTACTACCACCTAAATCACACACACCTCTTCTTTTCAGACCACTGCCGATCTCGCGGGAGTGGGAGGCACCAACATGATACCTGGCCTGGCGAAGGCAAGGCCGGGGAAGCCCGCACTGTGTGCCTCAAAAGGTTTCGAGCCCCCCTGCTGACAACACTTATAGTTGACAGACGTAACACCAGGCTCAACCAACACAGCTTATGGTGTGGGAGCCGCTTGACAGCACAACATTCTCACGGACAGACCCAGGCTCAGCCATCAACTGGGTGTCAGCCCCTGTCCCCATGAGAAGCGAAAAGTGGGGCCGCCCGCGCTTCAACGAAGGCACGCGGCCCGCAGCCAAAGGAAACAATCAGAGCCCCCTTTTTCCGCTGGTGTTGGGGGAGGGAGTGATCGGAGAGCGGGCTGCTCGCGGCAGGACGGCGACGGCTTGTATATTCCAAGCCGAGCCCATCCAACATGGCCGATCCCTCGGCCGCCAAGGCTGTCGGCCTTGTGGACACCTGTCGATTCAACGGCCAGGATACCTCTGGCGGGGGAAAACATGGCCGCCTGTCGAGGGCCTCGTCATCGCCGTCATCTCTTCTTCTGGCTGCGCGGTGTGAGGCGGTGTGGGGCCTAGGACAAATACCGCCCGCGCTCCAGCGGAAGACCAAAATCCTCTGCGGAGAGGGGAGCCCTGAGCGGTTATAGCTTGCGGCTGGGTCAAAGCTAATAACGTCAACAACCTCGCGCGATGTGTCGACGTCGGCTGGCCCTCAAGGCCCCGCCACCAGACACCATTTTTTGACAGAAAAAACAGCAATTCGAACACAGTTACTAATCGCTGCCAATTCCATATCGTGGCGGTACAGGCTTTAGCAGCCCACCAGCCACTCGCCGGGCCGACCCACCTCATGGCGTCGGCCGGGCGGGCCACTGTTTCAACATGTCAAAAGCAAAGGACTGATGCTAACACGGAGCACCAGTGGTGGTTGCAAACAGCAACCTCCACTGTGGTGTGCACCATGAAGGGGTTAAATGAATAAATGAACTAACACCACGAACATACTGTAGAATGGGCAAGCCCATGTACACAACGTTAAGGGGAGGCGGACCAGAGAGAACCAGTCCCGCATTCATTCATAATATTCACGACAGCACACCAGCCCTAGACCTCAGCCCATTTACCCATGAAGGTAAACAAAGCCCCCCCGCACTACTCCCCCAGTAGACACCGATTGACCATCAGCATGAATGGTTGAGAGGAGGGAAGACTGTAGCATGACAGACATTCCCGTAGCAGAGAGACAGAACAAAAACAGTAGCCCCACTATAGCATAGCGTTCGACGCTAATGTGGACAGCTGAGCCACAACACTGGCCGCCGCTAAATTCCATCCTGCAGCAGTATAGCTCTACTGCCACCCGCTGGGCCGACTCGCTCTCAAGCATCGGCTTCCGGGTGGGACACCGTCCAAACCCCGCCGAGGCACAGGATCGATGCTACCTGGCTAGGCTACCTAGCCACGGCACACCCGCCCTGCACCCTGTTGTCAACCCATTTACCCGTAAAGTAATATGGGTGAACAGCACATCGTCCAAGTAACTTCCTGTTTGGCGATTGCGCCGATCGGCCACCAGATGGCGCTCTTGAACCGCTAGAGGGTTCAGTGGGGCTTTTTGGTGGGTCTCAGGCCAGCGGATGGGAATTATGAATCCGATCACAGATTTTTGAAATATTGATATCAAAGACGAGTTACGGCGTCTTCGGCAAGCCAGAACAAGTTGCAGTCACAAGCTGACGACATGTCATTTGCATAAATTAGGAACAGTAGCGGTCCTAGTATGCTTCCTTGTGGAACACCACAGCTCACTGTGAGGGGGGGGGGGGGGGGGGGGGGGGGATAGGGTACCGTTTACCTCCACCATCTGTTCTCTCCCCTCCAGGTAGGATTGCATCCATCTCACTGATAGACTATCAAAACCCATTGCTTTTAGCTTGTCAATCAGAATGGAGTGATTGACAAGGCTTTTTGTAGGTCCAGCATGACCATGCCGCAGTATTTGCCCGCGTCCACCTCTTGTTTGATGTGGTCGTTCAAATAGAGAAGGCATGTGTCAGTGGAGTGGGATGTTCTGAAGCCAGAATGGAATTCGTAGATTAGATTTTTTTCCACTAGGTACTTTTCAATCTGTTCGTAGACTCTTTTTTCCATGACTTTCGAGATGGAGGTAAAAATAGAAACAGGGCGGTAGTTGCCTGGGTCTAATTTAATGCCCTTTTTGTGCAGAGGGGTCACTCTCGCAATTTTGAAGTCCTTGGGGACGTGTCCCTGTTTTATGGTACAACCAGAGTGTGATCATTGACTCACACATAACAGAAGTACATATTTACATATTTATATTTTACATAGTTTACAGTATTCGTTTTGTATCCACCACATGATCTGTAGTTCCCCACTGGAGGATGGAGCCAGGAGGACTTGGAGGGGGTGGGGGGAAGGTAACTCCTGTCTGAATGATAGCTGCTGGGGAAACACTTTGTAATCACTGATTATGTGTTTAATGTCATGAGTGGCGAAATACAGTATATCTGTCCAATTCTAGAAGGGTTGCGATGGAATAATAAATAGATACAACAATTATGGGGAAAAAATAAGAACATTTATATTGGTGATTTGTTGAATTGATGATCATATGCTACTGCACTGCATCACTGATCTAATCATATTTGAGCACACCCATTTTCTCCTATTTAGCTGCTATGCTTACATATTAATTTGATAAAATACGGTATGTAACTGCACTAGACTTTCCTCTCTGATGTTGAACTCTGTCTGCAGGGGGCGACATAACCACTCAAGCTAAACGAATCAATCATGATCTGGATTTGAACCAATCAACGGTGGAACCGGGCGCCGATGCGGAAGTGTCAAACGCGGAAGCACGAGATTGTAAATTGTGGATATAGTTTTGCAGTAGAACAGCTGTCTCGATTTAGACAACTAGCCGGGTGCGCAACAATCACAACGTTTCACAAGTCTGTATTATTGTGCGAGTAGTACCATGTCGTTAAACGGAGAAGTTGTGTTACGCGCGGTGGAAACACCACTCTTTTGGCTTGGTGCGTTGACCGCGGCCTGGCTGTCACTGTGTTCGGTGTATCAGCTGCTCTCCGGCTTGAGGGTGTGGGTTCTGGGGAACGGAAGGTTGATATCACCGGCAAAACTAGGAAAATGGGCAGGTGAGTTGTGAGAACACGTTGGTATAGGCTTCCGTCATTGAACTTGTCTTATTCTATGCTGTTGTTTAGAATTGTATGAAGTAGGTGCTGCGTTCTTTGACCCATTCATTCACTGTGTTGTACTGTTGTACCACATCACTAGCTAGTATGAAGTTGGGAGACATTACCATAGGCCAGAAAGCAAAGGTTGAGACGTGAACAGCATGGCTTTGTCAGTATTCCAATGTACAGCCCCACCCAACCCCACCCCACCTACCCAACCTCCTCCAATGTACAGTTTCTATGTCAAATGTATGTCAGTATTCCAATGTACAGTGTGTGTCCCCCCCCTACCCAACCCCCCCCCCCCCACCTCCAATGTACAGCCCCACCCCACCTACCCAACCTCCCCCAATGCACAGTTTCTATGTCAAATGTATATACACTCTTTTTCTGGATTTTTTTTAGTATCACAAACTACTGTATTTGAAAATCTGGTATGTCATAAATGTATAGATGTAGCAGTACTGTCTATCTGTATGTCGTGTGTGTCATATGATGAATTGAAAATGGGGGACCCTGATGAAAACAAGATGAAAGTCTTTCTCAGGTCTGCATCCTCTTAACAATTGTATGTATTGAGCTGTACTGTACTGTACCCATTCTGCAATCTGTTAATAAACTTTTCAATCAATCAATCAAAACTTTGCACAATACCCCGGTTGCGCCTGTACATGGCAATGTTTTTATAACCATGTTTTCATTATGGCTTTTCCCCAAACTGAGCTATGTAGTCTGGCACGTGATTGTATTTCCAGGTGACCTGCCCATGCCATAATTAGGGGTTCCTATAGGGTTTCTCTGATCGAAGTTACCTGCCAGGTCAATTCATTTTGGTATGGCAAGTCACCTGCAAATGCAATCATGTGCCACACTACATACTGTAGCTCAGTTTAAGGAAGATTATTTGCCATATTATGCAAACGGTGCTGGAATTATAAACATTGCCCCCCTGTACAGCCATGATCAAAGTATGTTAATGACAAAGCCAACAAAGTAATTTTCAAGTCTTAACATTGAGTCACAACCGTTTGGACCTATAGGCGTATAACTTGGGCATCCTACCACTCTTTTGTGCAAGAATGGCTTGACTGTTCTGTTCCTCGCAATCTCAAAGTTGACAAGGGCATGTTAGATCATACTGTATACAGGACACGTCCACAGTCTGTCTGCAAATTACACTTAGTCAGCTGTACAAATCTATTTTGACTAGAAAATATGAATGAATGAAAACTGTATTAACAGATTGCAGAATGGGTACAATACAGTACGGCTCAATACACACAATTGTTAAGGGGATGCAGACCAGAGAAAGACTTTCATCTTGTTTACATCACGGTCCCCCATTTCTTATTCATAATGACATTAATGACATACATATATATCTTGACATTTCTGACATACATGACATACAGGTCAGGTATACAGTACTGTTACATTTGTGACATACAAGATATGCAAATATACAGTACTGTTAAACAGATCCTAACAGATAATATATACATACGAGGGGGAGGAAACTGTACATTAGGAGGGGGTGGGACGGGGGGTTTGGACATTTACAGGGGCCAGTTTCGAATTGCAGCCTCCCGTAGGTGCTATTTGAGAGCGGTTTTGAAGGTGGGTAGGGATTCACATTTTTTTACGGTTGTGGGTAGGGTGTTCCACATTGATGTGGCATAATTGCGAAACGTGTTTAGACCCTTGTTTGTGCCGAATCTGGGTTGAACATGATTTGTGGAACTCCCTCTGGTGTTGTGGTCGTGGTATTCACTGACCTTTGGGACGTATTTTGACATGTACATGGGTACCTTAGTTGTGTAGTGTAGTGTATCTTGTAGACCAGGCCCATTGCAAGTTGCTGTACTCTGGTAGTCTGGTCTAATTTACTGCCTTTCTTGTGCAGGGAGGTCACTCGCAATTTTGAAGTCTTTGGGGACGTGTCCCTGTTTTATGGAGAGGTTTATTATGTGTGTGATGACTGGGGTGATGGCGGCTGCTGAGTCTCTGATGAATTTGGAGGGGATATTGTCATGGCCAGTGGCTTTGTTAGGTGTTGCTTTGGGTGTTAGCCTAACTCTAGTAAATCTTGTGATTGGATTATGACTAAAGGATAATGAATTCGGGGCAAGGACTGTTCCATCTGCCTCATAACAGTGATACCCAAATGTACACTTAGACCAGGAATAACATAGATTATACTGTGGCCTGTGTGTGAATATGGCTTGTTGCACCAGTTGTGTGTAAATTCAAATTTAGCGTTGTTATTTATTAATCAATCCTGCTAAGTTGTGATTTGCACATTACTCAAATAAAAGAGGGTGCACCACACAGATGAGTTGCAACATAACTCTTAAGTAACAACTAGGCTAAATGGTTAGGCTACACATGCCCAGTAGGTAGGTGTAAATCATACAAGGGCAAAGGGCAAAACACATTTTATTCTGCCACACAGCATATATATTTTTAATTAATTGCATGCCATTTTGCAACACAGTAATTTATTCATATATTTCAATATTGATCTAGCTTACTATAATGCACTACAATGCCATGTAGAGCATTGACAAAACCAACCGATTAATCCACTAACAACGGGGCAACCCTATTCACAGTACACCAGAGCAAATTGTCCATGCTTAGTTTATTTTACTTGTAGAAACAAGTAAAAGGGAAAACGGAGGCAACATTAATACTTTTTACATTCATATGAAATCCATGATGTAAGAGCCAAATGTAGCCTAACTCCTCCTCCCCAGCCCCCTCTCTCATTCACAACGTTTATTTCACTGAAGCAGAACTTGATTGAGACTAGAGAATGGCCTGATTATGTAATAGGCGATTTGGTGCTCACAACTCAAAACTACATGAGGCCATGATGATGAGTCGACGCTCTGCCATGTGACGCTGCTCCAAGTCTGTGGTATTTTCCCTAACTCGTACAAACCTATTGCCATTCCTCTGGTTTTCTCTACAATCCCATAACATATGAACATTAGACCTTATGCTCGAACAGACTTCTTCTTCGTAACTCCACTTACGGACTTCTCGTGCTGATTTTGGCATGATCAAACAGTTTATTTTCTGAGATTCTTTTGTAGCTACGAACAGGATTTACTAACGCAGCGCAGATAGGCAGGCAGTCATTGATAGGACAGACTGGTGTGCACCCATGTTCTTAAGGGCTTAATTTGTGAGTGTTGGACTTACTCTTCACGAGTTGAACCCACACAAATGACAAAAGACACAAAGGATACGTTTAGCAGATTCTATTGAAATCGATAGTTTATTAGCAACGACGCAACAGACTGATGCAGGCGACTGATGCACATGGGGCTGCACGTTCCTGGGCAGCTGCGCTCAGTGCTACGCCTACACACACACACAATATGGCATATCTACTGCTGCTGGAAGATATCGCGGATTGTGCTCTGAGGAGGGAGCGTCAGTACCGCCCCCATGCAGACCTATTCGCAGAGAGTGATGAGTATCTAGTGGGACGTTTCAGGCTACCAACACCTGTGCAATGCAGATAAGCGCCGCCCCCCCCCCTGGTTCATGACCACACTCGCCAACTCTCACACGGAGCGAGCAGGAGGTGGCCTACAATGAGAGCCACGCGCACACACGTTCCAAAGTTGAGTGCAGCATTGGACTGCTGAATATTTTTTTGGACTCTGATTGCACATGAGCCCATTTATTTTTCACCTCAGCTGCTGTGCACTCCTCTCCTGACACCATGTTAACCTCACCTGTTAATTCATGCCATGACTCTTTCTGGGTGGCCTCGTACCCGTTGACACTACAAAGATGTCACGCTAAGATGTCATGTTCGTATGGGTCTTTTTTATACCTGTATCACTGTACATTCACATGTACTATCTGCATCTGATGAACACTATTACTCACTATATATTGTATACCCAGTTTAATCACCTGTGTGTGTTACTATTTCACTTTACTGTTACATTTGTGCTCTGGTTGGATGCCAAACTTATTTTCATTGTATTGTACTTGTGCTGTATAATGACATACATCTAATCTAATTTTGATCAGTTGCAAATTGCTTCCTGTTGAATATTTTCTGCACACAGTGCTGTGGTTGCATACCTTATAAGGAGCTAGGGGGCGTGTTCTGTATGCAAATTAGGGTGTACAAGAACACACTTTCAGTTTAAGAATGAGTGACGTTCTTCATTCAGGGGATCGCAACTTTTCACACCTTCAGGCATCCGGAGGAGAACTTTTGTAAATTTGCTTTCACAAACTACTTACGGAGATAGTTGCATGCACTTTTGATTGTAAGGTCCATTGTGTGTGAGCACCACAATGGAAATGAGTACAGTAGGCTTCTTGGTAAACCTTTTTTGTGTTATCCTCGACAATTTGCATTAATGTAATGCCAGGAATGTTTTAATTATTATTCAATTAAACTAACTAGTAGTAACTACTAGGGATGGGTACCTTTCACATTTGAACCGGTACCGGTACCTGTGAATCGATACCGGTACCCAACGGTACCTTTTTTCTGTACTTTAGTCTCAAGAAATTAAATTGTCGTAAAAAAAAAATCCAAACTTCAAATAACTACAATTTCGACAGTTTTCGGCTTGTCATTGCTCCGACTGCTTTGTTGTTGAATCAAGTCAAATCCTAGCTAAGCATATATTGTGCGTGTGAACGTTGACATGTAAAGAAAAAAGTAAAAAAAAAAAAGTAAAAAAAAGTAAAAAAAAAAATGAATACAATTTTTTTTTTTTTTTTCCGGTTTCTCACTTGATTCGATACTCGGTAGTACCGACGTGTTTCGGTTCGGTACCTCAAAAGTACCGAATTCGGTACCCATCCCTAGTAACTACAGTATTAGGTAGGGCTGGGAGGTATACCAGATATGATGGTATAAAATCATGGATCCATGCAAAGGTATCCTTTTTTACTAGGGATGGGGGAAAAATCGACATGTAGTAGTATTGCAGGGGCGCCAAGTATCGATATTTAATTATTCATAAAAAAAAAGAACTTTGTATTTATGTTTTTTTGTACAAGGAAGTTGCATTGTTCATTTCAATACATGTAATAGTACAGTAGTCCACGCACACATGTGCATCCAGTTAAGTTGGAATATGACTGTAATACAAACAGTTCAGTTTGTCAGGTACATGCAACACAGATTACAGTGTTTACATCTGTCTGCTTGAGAAAATACCATGTTCTGCAATAAAAATTATTGAAGTGAGATGAACAGACTGAACTTTATTTTATTAGATAAAACATGTTGACAACGTTTTACTTTGCAGTTGAAAAAAGGTAATAAATTGCAATATATCGCAATATGCATATCGCAATACTATCGTATCGTGAGGCCTCTGGTGATTCCCACCCCTATTTTTTACTATACCGTCATCCATGATATCCTATATAGCCTACATATTGAAAGAAAATATATCTATACTAGGGTTGGGTACAGGGCTCGGTACTTTTAAGGGTACCGACCGAATTACATCGGTAGTACCGATTCACACTAGATCAATCGGTACCAAATTTCGGTACCTTTACATGTTTAATAATGGCTTGGATTTATATAGCGCTCTTCATGACACCCAGAGCGCTTCACAGAGTCCATTATTCGTTCATACACAGTCATACCGGTGGTGGTAAGCTACAATTGCAGCCAGAGCAGCCCTGAGGCAGGTTTAGTATTAGATATAAAATATATATCTTCCTGTCCCGTCTCTTGGGTCTTTGGAAAGCGCAAACGAGGTCAGAGGAGTTTGATAATCAGGGGAGGAAACAAACTTTTTGGCTTACTAGCCAACTGGCGAGTATCTGATTTCTTTTTTACCAGCCAAACAGATTTTTTACCAGCCAAAAAAAATCGCTAATTGTGATAATTACTTCTTTGTATGTCTTCGTCTAAATTGATTTTCAATCATAGTAATAATCACACCGCGTCTCTACTCTTTAAAATATTTATTAGCATAAAACATTAATAACAGTGTCTCTACTCTTCACAATATTAGCATAAAACATATTAACATGAAAGAGGGATCTATTCTGGACTGGGTTGGGCTGAACTGGGCAGTGCAAGATGCTGGGTTGGACTGGGTTGGGCAGTGGAAGAAAAAAACCCGAAGTATGTTGTGAAGTGTATAGATAGATGTGAAATGTATAGATGTACTGTCTATCTGTATGTCATATGTTATGATGAATTGAAAATGGGGGACCCTGATGTAAACAAGAGGAAAGTCTTTCTCTGGTCTGCATCCCCTTAACAATTGTGTGTATTGAGCCGTACTGTATTGTACCCATTCTGCAATCTGTTAATAAAGTTTTCAATCAATCAAGTTAACTTTGAACCTCGGTTATCAAGCCGCGTCAATGTTGTGTATGCATCAGAGTGGCATCACAACGGTGTTCACTGTGCCTTTAAGACAGCACGGTGGTCTTTACGACAGTGCTGTGAAGTACAGTCAAGTGTTGTGGTAGCGTCAGTTCGGTTGGTGTGCTGTTGTGCACTGGTTGAGCTAGCCCCTTTCGTGACTGCGATGTGCAAGCCAGGGGCTTTTGAGCATGAAATAAAATGTCTAACCTTACGTCGTAGTCCGGTGCTTTTTTGGAAACATTATAGTCAATATAAGATACACCTAGCTAACATGGGGCTGGCTGCTTTGAGCACACGCGCACATGGGGCTAGCGTTAGCTAGCAAGCAGCGCTATAGCTAAAACGCTAACTAGAAGCTAACCACTGTATACAGTTCCAATAGCATACACAAGAAAGGTTGAGATCCAAGGCAGCTCTACAAATTTTTAAAAAGCCTTTATTTGTTGGCTTACATTATTTAGAAAAATATTTAAAAAACCGACATGTTTCGGCCTACATGGCCTTCTTCAGGGTGTTGTAGCTGTGACAAGACAATACTGTCACTAAATAAAGAAAAAAGGAAAAAACAAAACTCAGGGAGTGACTAATTACAATGGGGGACAGTTGGTCCCAAATGAATGAAGGCAAAGCAACATTCTCAACTTGAGTTGAAGGAATATACAATAATACTAAATGGAAATAAACAAATTTGTATATTATATATGTATATATACACACACACAAAATATTATAACAACATAAGGAAATGAGTCAAAACAAACATAGAATAGTTCAAGTTCAAGTTCTTTAATAGTTGTCATACAGAAGTACAGAATAATTTCATACAAAATGCTTCTTACTGTTACGCTCCAGAGACTGTGCTAGACAAGATAGTATCAAATAACATAATAACATAATATAGCATGAATTTAGAGGAAGAAAATGAGGTCACAGTGTTCGGTATAGACATATGTACAATGTTCTGAGTTACCATATAATATACAATACACAATACTATGCAGTGTACTAATGTACAGTACTATCTAGTGCAAAGCAGAAATGGGATGAGGTACAATTTTAGGTACAATTTACAGTAAGGTGTACGAGTTGTAGTGCAATCCTTCATCCATAAATATAAAGTGTGGGGAGTGGGTGCTACAGTGTGTTTGTTTAAAGTGGGTGTGTGCTATAAAGTGTGTGGAGTGGGTGCTACAGTGTGTTTGTTTAAAGTGGGTGTGTGCGTGTGGATGTGTGTGCTATGTGCGTTTGGTGGTTGTTGTTGTGTAGTGTTCATTCATTGTTCGTTTAGCAGCCTGATGGCCTGGGGATAGAAGCTACTTCTGAGTCTTTCTGTGCTCGCCTTGAGACTCCTGTATCGCTTGCCTGACCGCAGCAGTTCGAAGAGGCAGTTGTTCGGGTGACTGGAGTCTTTAATGATTCTCTTAGCCTTGCCCTTGCAACGCTTGTAGTAAATGTTCTGGAGGGTGGGGAGCCCCCCTCCAATTGTGCGTTCGGCTGAACGTGTCACTCTTTGTAGTCTGCTTTGGTCTTTTGCAGCGCTATTCCCAAACCAGGAGGTGATGTTGCCGGTCAAGATGCTCTCTATTGTACATGAGTAGAAGTTCTTAAGGATCTTCTGGCTGACTTGGAACTTCCTTAGGCGCCTGAGGAAGTAGAGCAGAAGTAGATCAATAATAATATCAAAAATGTTCAAAAATTATCAAAAACAACAATGTAAGAGCATTGAGTAATGCAAGACAAAAAATACTACTATATAATGTAATCTACTTAGCCTATAGAAGTGACAACATGTCCATAGAGTCATTTAACCTGCAAAGAGGTGGCCTGTAGTCTATCAAAATACAATAAATAACGATGTATAAATACAATAAATAAATAAAGTGTTCTACTGGCCTATAAAAATGATGCCATGTCTATGACCCGCCCCTCTGTACATTTAGGAGAGCTCCCAATCTCGGAGATAAATTAGTACGAAGCCATCTACCGGCAGATGTTAAATCTACATTGTTACCAAAGCCTCCTATAGGAACGTATAGATGTGGTCACTGCAAACAATGCGATGTGGTGGTAAGATCAAAAGGTTTTACCCACCCAGTTACAAAACAGACATATACTTCTAACAGCTTTATTAATTGTCAAACGACACATGTTATTTATATACTGTCTTGTTCCAAATGTGACTCTTTTTATGTTGGTCGTACGAAACGCTGCCTACTTGATCGAATGGCAGATCATAAATATGCTATCAAAACTAACAACACTACTGTTTGGATTGAAATCTTATTAGACAGGGCGAAACCAGTACTAGTAGGCACAATCTATAGACCACCAGAACAGAGTGGCTTTTATGACACACTTGATGGGTGTTTAGCTGGGGTGGAGGGGGTAGAAAAAATTCGTATTGGGGACTGGAACACGGATATGCTGCGTAAAGCAGCGCCCGTCTTCAAGGCCTTCAGTAGATTTTCTCATCTGCACGGTTTCAGCCAGCTAATCACCCAACCCACAAGGGTATGTGATTCGACACAAACCACCATTGACCTCATTTTGACCTCTGACAAGTCAATGATCTCCAATAAAGGGGTGATAGCATGCGGGTTAAGTGATCATTATATGATTTTCTGTACCCGCAAAAAGCTAAAACAGAAGGCCGGCTGTCACAAAACAGTCACATCTAGAGACCTCAAAACTTACTCTAAAGAGGCCTTTAACCTAGAACTGGGGAGCTTGGACTGGTCAGATGAACTCAGTGGTACACAGGTTGAAGAAACATGGCTTGGATTCAAAACCAAATTCACAGCAATACTCAACAACATGGCACCATAAGAACCACCAGGGTTAAAAATCGCGCTGAGCCATGGATGCACACTGAAATACTGGCCGCTATGAAAACCAGAGACAAAAAATGCTCTGAACTTCATAAAAGTCAGACAAAGCTTTCCAAAAGCTCAAACAGTGAACTCCAAGCCCACGTGGTTGAACTAAAAATTCAAAGAAACAGACTAAGAAATTACGTAAACATCATGATCAGAACCGCAAAAAGAAATTTCATCAACGACAAAACTGAGGAAAACAAAAACAAACCCCGCGAACTTTGGCAATTACTCAATAATCAACTAGGCTGCAGTAAAAAACTTAAAACCAGATTCTCAAACATAAACATAAAGACGGACAACACGCTCATCACAGACAAGCTGGATGTAGCCAATTACTTAAACATCTTCTTCACAAACATAGCCACAACACTGGTAAACAAACTACCCTCCCACTCAGGGCATTATGGGGTAGAACACATAGTAGCATACTACAAAAACCTAGGGGTCCACAAAGACGACTTCAAACTTGAAATGGTAACAACCGATGAGGTACTCAAAAAATTGAGCGCCCTCCAACCTAACAAGGCCACTGGCCATGACAACATCCCCTCCAAATTCCTCAGAGACGCAGCAGCCGCCATCACCCCAGTCATCACACACATAATAAACCTCTCTATAAAACAGGGGCACGTCCCCAAGGACTTCAAAATTGCGAGAGTGACCCCTCTGCACAAAAAGGGCAGCAAATTAGACCCAGGCAACTACCGCCCTGTTTCTATTCTTACCTCCATCTCGAAAGTCATGGAGAAAATAGTCTACGAACAGGTCGAAAAGTACCCGGCGGAAAAAAATCGAATCTACGAATTCCAATCTGGCTTCAGAACGTCCCACTCCACTGACGCATGCCTCCTCTATTTGAACGACCACATCAAACAAGAGGTGGACGCGGGCAAATACTGCGGCATGGTCATGCTGGACCTACAAAAGGCCTTCGACACTGTCAATCACTCCATTCTAATGGACAAGCTAAAAGCAATTGGTTTTGATAGCTTATCAGTGAGCTGGATGCAATCCTACCTGGAGGGGAGAGAACAGATGGTAGAGGTAAACTCTACCCCCCCCTCACAGTGAGCTGTGGTGTTCCACAAGGAAGCATACTAGGACCGCTACTCTTCCTAATTTATGCAAATGACATGTCGTCAGCCTGTGACTGCAACTTGTTCCTGTTTGCGGACGACTCAGCCCTGCTGGTCTCTGACAAGAACAAGTTGCAGGTTGAAAAAACCCTCAGCTCGGAACTAGGCAAAATCTGCATATGGCTCGCTGATAACAAACTATCATTACACATGGGCAAAACAGAGTCCATTCTCTTCGGTTCAAATAACAAACTCAGCAAGACCGACGGCTTCTCAGTTACAGTGGGTGACAATATTGTCACAAGGAAAGACGAAATTACCTACCTGGGTTCCATCCTAGAGGCAAATCTTTCCTGTGACAAAATGGTATCCAATGTAATAAAAAAAGTCAACCAACGAACTAGATTCTTGTACCGGATCTCCTCTCTGGTAAACAAGAATACCCTGAAGACTCTGGCAGGAGCACTCATTCAAGGGTACTATGACTATGCGTGCACCTCATGGTACCAAAGCACCTCAAAGGCGCTTAAAACAAAATTACAAACATCACAAAACAAACTGGTCAGACTACTACTTGACCTGAACCCCAGAACCCACCTCACCCCTGCCCACTTTGACAACCTAGGATGGCTTAGAGTAGACGACAGAGTACAGCAACTAGGGCTGGGCGATATGACGATATTATATAAATATCGGGTACAGTTCATTAACGATACACTTTTTAAACGTATCGTGGATATCGTGATGTTTTGCCCAAGAGGCTTGTCGCGTCAATCTGGTCCACACGTTGACACTTTTGAACAGCGCCACCCCACACACACACTACTGCATCAAAAGTTACTACTTATGATAACAAAGGCATTCGTTTTGTGGCATTAACGTTATATAGTTACACTTTCAATAACATCAGCGTATTTACATAGCAACGACCGAGGTCGACCTAGATATAGCAAGCATTAGTCGTTCATATCTCAGCCCGTGCTGACTCAGTTGTGCCCATTCTGCGGTCTGTTAATAACGTTTTCAATCAGACAGATGTATGGAAAGGCTTTTATTATAACATCCGTTGCAGTCAAATCATTATGCCTCCAGTCGTTTAGTCGTCCTGCGGAGCTAAAAGCTAAACGTCGGCCGCGGCGAGCTACCGCTGCCATTGTTGTTGTCATTGAGCTCTCCAATGGCGGAAGTAAAAAATGAATACGCGCTTGCCGATTGGTGCTAAGAACAGCAGGGCGGGTGCAAGCGATGTGACGTAATTGGCAGACGCGATTGTCAATCAAAATGATTCTGTTTGCCGACTGATGAATGAAAACGTTATTAACAGATTGCAGCCTGGGTACAATACAGTACAGCTCAATACAACAACAGTCAACAGTGGACTGGAGGATGCAGACCAGAGAAAGACTTTCGTCTTGTTTACATCAGGGTCCCCCATTTTCAATTCATCATATTTCATATCTAAATCATATAATATCTCATTGCTAAATATATGCAATATATAATCTAATAATCCAATAATCTAAATCTAATATATAATATAAAAATGCTAAATGCATGTGTATTTTATTTTGTCTTTAATGTTAGCTTGCAAACTCAAATACTTTCTTGGTAAGCCTCATAATGAATTGTTTGGGGAAAAAAAAGAAAAACATCGTGATGCGTATCGTGTATCGCCGAAAGGTCAGAAAATATCGTGATATCATATTTAGGCCATATCGCCCAGCCCTAACAGCAACTTGCAATGGGCCTGGTCTACAAGATACACTATACGACTAAGGTACCCATGTACATGTCAAAATACTTCCCAAAGGTCAGTGAATACCACAACCACTACACCAGAGGAAGCTCAACAAATCATGTTAAACCCAGATTCGGATCAAACAAGGGACTAAACACGTTTCGCAATTATGCCACAACAATGTGGAACGCCCTACCCAAAGCTGTAAAGGAATGTGAATCCCTGCCCACATTCAAAACAGCTCTTAAAGAGCACCTACGGGAGGCTGCAATTCGAAACTGGCCACCGTAAATGCCCAAAACCCCCACCACCTCCTAATAGACAGTCTCCTCCCCACCGCATGTATATATTCCCTCCCCGCCGTATGTATATTTCTCTCCCACCCACCCACCCCCTCCTAATGTACAGTCCCCTCCCCATCATATGTATACTCTGTCAGGATCAGTGGTGCGTTATTGAAATCATCTGGGGTGACACGCACCACCGCGCGTGCGGGCGCTCCTGCGAATGCGCATTTAATGTCCCCTCGCTTGGGCACAGACTAAAGACAGTGCCTAATTGCCTCTACGAATGGAATGTAACACGTCTTCACAACAAGTTAGGTGTGAATGTGTCTGAGAACGTATTTAACACACCTGACGACCGGCGCTATTGATATGCAAATAGCGAGTGAGCTTGCACACCGTGCTACCCCGTCCCATTAGGGCGGGCCATACTTTTTTTTTTTTGGAAAATCAATCGAGTGGGGTGTCTAAAATATGTGTTTTTTTGTAGGGAATTCAAATATGGGATTATTTTTCTAATCGGATAACTCCTACCTACATTGTTTTGGATTTCAAAATGGCCGATTTGACAATTTTTCACCCCTTGGCCATACATAGATGCCAACATGAATCTGAAGGAAATCCTAACATGCAAGGTGTCTAAATGATGTGTTTCTTAATGGGGAATTCAAATATGAGTTCATTTTTGGGATAGGATAACTCGAACCTACATCATTTTGGATTTCAAAATGGCCGATTTTACCATTTTTCACCCCTTGGCCATACATGGATGCCAACATGTATCTGAAGGAAATCCTAACATGCAAGGTGTCTAAATGATGTGTTTCTTAATGGGGAATTCAAATATGAGGTCATTTTTGGGATAGGATAAATATAACCTGCATAATTTTGGATTTCAAAATGGCTGATTTTACCATTTGAACCCATTGGTATCGTATTACAAAATTGCAAAGATAAAAAATATATGGGAAATCATTTGTAATGACAAAGCCATCAAATGTATTAACAAGTGAACTGTATATAACTGGATACAACTCCAAAGATCAATAATAATAATACTAACAATAATAAATTGTATTTGTAATGCACACAAACACCTAAGTGCTAAATCTCGATCTCCTGACTTCTTGAACTTTGCCAGGTTCCAATATCTTGATTGGACTCATTCTTGGATGGCAAGATCTCCTACTGTACTGCTTTAGCCACCAACCTACAAACACAAACTTAAAGTCAACGTCAGCCATAAATAGGTGAGCTCTTTCCAGAACTACTCAGCAGAAACCTCTGTAACCATTTTAACAAACGTCTCAATGTATTAAGAAAATCCATGGGGCTCCATCAATCCTCTATCTTCTTAAAACATTGGAAAGGCAGGGGATGGAAAAGAAGGCAGAGAAAAGGAGAAGGGGCAAAGAAGAAAGCTTTGCAGCAGCAGACAAGGTTGCCAGGAAGGATGTTGAGAGCTTCCTTACAGTCCCTGAAGTTGAGCTCATTCCTGAAACTGACCCTGCAGCTTCAGCAAAGCTACGGAAAAATTATGATGAGATTCCAAACATCGCCCTTGCTAGTGTAAGGTATGGCATAGGTCTAAGGCCAACTGCAGCTATAGCAACTGCAGCTCTGATTGATGCAGGACTCATCTTAGAAGATGACACAAGTAAAGTGATTGATAAGAACAAGGTTAAGAGAGCACAAGAAAAGTTGATGCAAGAGCTGGGGGAAGAGTTTGAGGAGAAGTGCAGGGAGGAGGGGGGGATCTCCTGTATCCTCTTTGATGGGCGGATTGACATGACCAATGTGATGATGGAAGCTGAGGGCAGTGACCAATCTTTTCCTGCAAAGATCAAGGAAGAACACTATAGTGTTGCTAGTGAGCCTTTCAGCAACTATCTGTTCCACTTTACACCAGAGAAAGCAACTAAAGAGGAGTCCCATGCAGAGAAGATTGCTAAGGTCCTGTTTGCCTGGCTGAAAGAGAGAGGTTCTGATAAGACCTTGTGGGCCATTGGAGGAGACTCGACCAATGTCAACACTGGAGTGAAGGCAGGTGTAATGCGGAAGCTGGAGCTGCACCTGGGGAGAAAGCTGGTCTGGTTGGTGTGCAACCTGCACACTGGTGAACTTCCACTGCGCTGTCTCATTGTTGAAGTTGATGGGGCTACTCTGTCAGACAACAAATTGTCTGGGCCAATAGGACAGCTCCTTGATTCTGTTACAGACTTGGAGATCAATCCTAACTTCACCAGGATCTTTCTTGGCCCTCCGCTGATCAAGCTGCCTGAGAAGATCATTCAAGATCTCTCAACTGATCAACACTATGGCTATAAGCTGGTCTGTGCAATCAGGGATGGAGTGCTTTCTGCAAGGCTGGCTCTGCTGGAGATTGGACCGGTAAACCACAGCCGCTGGCTCACCACAGCAAACAGACTCCTCAGGCTCTGGGTGTCAAAGCATCAATTTAAAAGAAAGAACCTGAATAATCTCTCACCTGCTCCCTAAGCACCTCCGAGGTGAAGAACTTAATCAACACCCCCATGGAGGTTCTCGACTGGCCTTGCCACACATAAAGCATCGAGAGGGTTGTTAAAATGGTGACTGAGGCCTCTGCTAAGTACTTTTCACAAGAAAAAAGGGATGGAGGGATCAGGGCTCAGGAGACCAGCAGGAGGCTGATGTCCAAGAATTAATCCAAGCAGGACTTGTGCAACCTGATCAAATTTAAGAAGATAGAGGATTGATGGAGCCCCATGGATTTTCTCAATACATTGAGACGTTTGTTTAAATGGTTACAGAGGTTTCTGCTGAGTAGTTCTGGAAAGAGTATTATTATTATTATTGATCTTTGGAGTTGTATCCAGTTATATACAGTTCACTTGTTAATAAATTTGATGGCTTTGTCATTATAAATGATTTCCCATATATTTTTTATCTTTGCAATTTTGTAATACAATACCAATGGGTTCAAATGGTAAAATCAGCCATTTTGAAATCCAAAATTATGCAGGTTATATTTATCCTATCCCCAAAATTACCTCATATTTGAATTCCCCATTAAGAAACACATCATCTAGACACCTTGCATGTTAGGATTTCCTTCAGATTCATGTTGGCATCCATGTATGGCCAAGGGGTGAAAAATGGTAAAATCTGCCATTTTGAAATCCAAAATGATGTAGGTTAAAGTTATCCTATCCCAAAAATGAACTCATATTTGAATTCCCCATTAAGAAACACATCATTTAGACACCTTGCATGTTAGGATTTCCTTCAGATTCATGTTGGCATCCATGTATGGCCAAGGGGTGAAAAATGGTCAAATCGGCCATTTTGAAATCCAAAACAATGTAGGTAGGAGTTATCCGATTAGAAAAAGAATCCCATATTTGAATTCCCCACAAAAAAACACATATTTTAGACACCCCACTCGATTGATTTTCCAAAAAAAAAAAAGTATGGCCCGCCCTACCGTCCCATGAACAACGCATGCCTGGTCAGGATCTAGGGGTAACAGTACTGTATATTGGAATACCGTTTATGTCACAAATGTATCAGTACTAAATACCTATATGTCCCTATGCCATAAATGTCTTGTATGTTGTGTACTATGTCATAAATGTCTATATGAATTGAAAATGGGGGACCCTGATGGAAACAAGACAAACGTCTTTCTCAGGTCTGCATCCCCTTAACAATTGTATGTATTGAGCCGTACTGTATTGTACCCATTCTGCAATCTGTTAAATAAAGTTTTCATTCATTCATTCATGGATTATGCAATGGCTAAACATATTCATGAAGTTCACCATAGTACCTCTGTTTTATTTACAGCTATCGGAATTGACAGTGTTCCACTCGCGTCTAGAGGAGGAAATAGACAAAGAATTCTAAACCAGAAAGAAAGTCGCTGGATCGATAGACTACAGGCCACCTCACTCCCAGGTTTAAATGATTCCATAGACATGGTATCATTTTTATAGGCCAGTAGAACACTTTATTTATTTATTGTATTTATACATTGTTATTTATTGTATTTTGATAGACTACAGGCCACCTCTTTGCAGGTTTAAATGACTCTTTGGACATGTTGTCACTTGTCACTTCTATAGGCTAAGTCAGGGGTCGGCAACCTGCGGCCTCGAGGCCGCATGCGGCTCTTTAGCCAATCAGCTGCGGCTCCCTGGCAAAAAATAAATAAATAAATAAATAAAATGTTTTTACCTTTTTTTTTTTTTTTTTTTTTTGTGGAGATCGATGTCATACTGTGACACTGAAATGAAAAAAATATTTCATCAACTAAGATATTTAGTCAACAAAAGGCTTACCTGTATGCCTGATAATGTGGTGCAAAATTTGCGAACAATGAAAAATTTACTTTTTATTTTATAGATTTTCCACAAGTAAGGGAAGGACTCTAATAGAGCTGCATAGTTCAGGGTTTTATTTCAAAGTAGGTCTACAGATGCCAGTGTTTTTTCTCCTTTTCTGTGTTTTATTTCAAAGTAGGTCTACACATGGTATTCTTTTTTCAAAGTGGACTACTTTCTATTTTATAAATGTTCCACAAATAAGGGAAGGTCTCAAATATACCTGAATAGTTCAGGGTTTTATTTCAAAGTAGGTCTACAGACACCGGTGTTTTGTCTCCTCTTCTGTGTTTTATTAAAAAATAGGTCTACACAGCCAGTATTTTTTTCTCCTCTTCATAAGAGTTTGAGGTTTTCCTTTGGTAAAAACAGGTAAAAACAGCAATTAAAAAGTCAAAAAATTTCTTTTTGTTGTTTTATAATTCCATTAATGCAACAAACTGTGTGCTATAAGTATAAAGTATAATAAATCGCAAATTACTTTGGGTATGCAATTGTCAGGCGTTTTATGCTAAATGTGGGGTATGCTTGGGGATATATAAAACGTTATACACTGTGTTATCTTCATTTTAAGGGTAAATAGGTAAATAGGCTCCCTGAGCATTTTATTTTGTGGGACGGGGGAAAAGTGTCTCTTTTGATAGTAAAGGTTGCTGACCCCTGGGCTAAGTAGATTACATTATATAGTAGTATCTTTTGTCTTGCATTACTCAATGCTCTTACATTGTTGTTTTTGATCATTTTTGATATTATTATTGATCTATTCTATGTTTGTTTTGACTCATTTCCTTATGTTGTTATAATATTTTGTGTGTATATATACATATATAATATACAAATTTGTTTATTTCTATTTAGTATTATTGTATATTCCTTCAACTCAAGTTGAGAATGTTGCTTTGCCTTCATTCATTTGGGACCAGCTGTCCCCCATTGTAATTAGTCACTCCCTGAGTTTTGTTTTTTCCTTTTTTCTTTATTTAGTCACAGTATTGTCTTGTCACAGCTACAACACCCTGAAGAAGGCCATGTAGGCCGAAACATGTCGGTTTTTTTAATATTTTTCTAAATAATGTAAGCCAACAAATAAAGGCTTTTAAAAAATTTGTAGAGCTGCCTTGGATCTCAACCTTTCTTTTATAAAACGAATCCTACCCCGGATTTAATCCAAAGAGCACCTACCTGAAACAAAACAAGAACGCTGAATCCCTCTCCATATCCTCTGTTTTGTTCAAAGACTAGCATACACCTCTGTGATTTAAATGTGTCCTTAGTAACTTATACTTGAGGGTTGTACTGGGGTTGGATGCAGTTCCCCGTTGGTCAGTGTCTGTTTTCCATCTTCTGCTGTGTTTAACGTTATCTGTTTGCGAGTGCTCCCTTGACAGATGGGTGAGGGCTAGTACCGCAGGACTTTTATTCAACATTATATATGTCCGCGGGTTGGCCAGTACTGCGCAAACTTTTATTAAACATTATATATGTCCGCGGGTTGGCCAGTACTGCGGGAACTTTTATTAAACATTATATGTCCTTGTCCGCGGGTCTTGTGCAGTGCTCTCGTGGCACTGTCAACTAAAGCGAGCACTCGGAAGACACGCACCGTTTGCCAGTGACTACTCGCCAGACTGGCGAGTGGTCTTCATAAATCACTCGCCAAACGTAAAAAATACTCATTTGGCGAGTAAAGTGGCCTAATTTCTGTTGATAATATTTACTGAGGATGGCCAGATATTTAATGTTGCTATTTAAGCATTTAAAAACACAATACATGATCATGTGATTTATTTTATGTGGTGTGTTGCAACGATAAACAACAATGTTGAAATTGAGAAGTTTGGACTTATTTTTTACAAATATTATTTACAAAAGTTGTTAGAGTTAAGTACAGAAAAAAGGTACCGTTGGTTACAGATACCGAATTCCAGGAGCTGGTATCGGTTCAAATGTGAACGGTACCAAACCCTAATATACGTATACATACTAGGGATGGGCGATATAAAACAATATAACAATATTTCAGGGTAATTTGTGGTAACAATTCATTACTATATGAAAATAAATACTGAACATGTTTTATTTGGTGATTGCAGCAGCATTTATTTGTGCAAAATAGTGACAACATTGGTCAAAATATAAGCATAAAATAATATCTCCAGGGAGGGCAACTAATGTTATTAGACAGAGGGCAGGGCAACCCATGTTGTTATTAGACAGAGGGGAGGGCAACAAATGTTATTAGACAGAGGGGAGGGCAACGCATGTTATTAGACAAAAGGAATGGCATTTAATATTATTATTAGACAGATGGGAGGGAAACTAATGTTATTAGGGATGCACGATAATTATCGGGCCGATATCTGCAATTATGACGTCATCCCGATAAACCCGATAACGTTATTGATAGCTCCGATAATATAATATATTTTTTGGTAAAAAAAAATGCGGTGGGTGAATTGGGATGAAGGGCGTTTGTTTTTACTGTAGGCTCCTCCCGTTTTGCCAGTACTATGGTACGACTGATGGCGTGTGGTTTAGGAAGAGGGCGTTTTACACAAATCCAGCGCTCCCTTTCTTGGCTGTGACGTAGCCACGTAAGTTTCGAAGCAGTGCGGATGTAAACAAAGATGGAGGAAAAAAGTTCGCTTGCTATTTGTAACAAATGCAATGCAGAAGTTCCATGAGGAGGGAAAAGGGCAACAACTTATAATACATCCAACCTAACAAGTCACCGGCAACATCACCACCGTTACGATGGTGTGTTAAAAGCCTACGACGACGCGCGAGCAGCTAAAGCTGCTGCAAATCTAGCCCCTTTCATGAGGGTTGCATCAATGCAACCCTCGGTTGAATACGCAGTCACTTATTGCTCCGTAGTAGCCAGGTTAATTTGCACCACCAAGCACTGCTTAAAAGCTAGCGGCTTGAGCCCTTGGGTCATTTCTGTCAAACTTCTTTAATTTAGCAAACGCCTCGTCAATAGGTACAAGCGCTGCAGGTTCCTTTGTAGCTGGCTTTGGATTCACAGCAGCTTTAGCTGTTTGCGCGTCGTCGTAGGCTTTTAACACACCATCGTAGCGGTGGTGATGTTGCAGGTGACTTGTTAGGTTGGATGTATTATATTAAGTTATTGACGGATTGTGAATTTTCTGATTCAAATTATATTTATTTGGAAAAATAAATATGGTCACTTTATCAGTTAAAACGGTTGTCTTGGCTTTGTTTTGTTCATAGTAGTAACGCTCATGTCATGATAAATCTGGTTAGGTCAAAACTACAGGAATATACATTTAAAAAAAAAAAAAAAGTATAATACAATAAATATCGGTTATCGGTATCGGTATCGGCCGTGAGGAGCAGAAAGGTATCGGTGTCGGGGTCAAAATCAATATCGTGCACCCCTAGTTGTTATTAGACAAAAGGAAGGACAACTAATGTTATTAGACAGATGGGAGGCCCAACTAATGTCAATATTAGACCAAGGGGAGGGAATAGAGTTTCTAGTATTCCCCCCCCCGTATTTGGGAAATGGTGCTATTTTTATTTATTTTTTGTATCACTTGAAATAGTTTTCCACTGCAGATTTCAATTAAGTCCATCTTCTTTACCAATGCTCTGCTCTCATATTGATGACTGAGACTACACCATTCGTAGTGTGCATCTATTGCCACAAGGTAGCAGCATTATTAGTGAAAATGGAGCTCCTCTGGCTTTCAGCCATGCTTGTGCTTGTATCATTCTGGTGACGAGAATGCTGTAGGGTGTAGGCTATTATGCATGCTATGGGTTTGCAAATTCATCAACACATCATCACGCAGCTCTATCTCTGTCTGATATCATGATATGACACTGTTTTGATGTCTAAATGTATACAGGTATTATCATGAACGATATATCGCACAGCCCTAATACATACTGTGTGGATTTTAAAAAGAAAATAGACTATTTTGAAGGAAATTGCACTATGACAAAGATAGGTAGTGAGAAAAAAAAATATATATATATATATTTTTTTACTTTTAACTTTTTTTTTTTTTTTTACACACACATCCGCGACCCACTCAAAATGGCTCCGTGACCCACTTTTGGGTCGCGACCCACCAGTTGAGAAACACTGCTTTACAGTACTTAATTTTCAAAAGACCACCACCTGCTGCCACAGTTTTAGCATGTATATAGTATAACAGTGTCATCTGCATACATCAGACCGGCACATCCGGGTACTTTGTCTTTTTTCGCGATGCATGCCTACTTGTGGGGAAATAACAGACAGTCAGACACTGTTCCTATTGACCGCCATTGTATTTGGCTTGTGTAACGGCAGAAGCAGAACGCTTACATTGTTTGACAAGTTTGTTTTGTTAGTGCATCATGTTAAGTCAAGCAATTACTTTCAAACGCTGGGCACCATTGAGCGTTCGCACCATTCCAACACTGGGCACCATTGAGCGTTCACATCATTGTGAAAAGTTAGGTTTGATCCGTTTTCCGGCCTATTTCCCCAGTGAGCTGCATGATATTTCCTCATTTCCCTACCTGGACATTTAATATTACACTTATGAATCTCCAAGTTACCTAAGACTAAGAGGTAATGGCTATTTCTGTGCAACGATTGTCTTCAGCGTGATTTTTATGTGTGTTTTGTCCTGATTCCAGAGTTGTTGTTTTCCCCCAAAAGGGGCACTTCCAGAATTTAAACGTGGCAAAATTCAGTACAATTGACGTATTGCCGTTATGATGTATATCTGGATGTCTACTTTAGAGCATGTGACGGAAAGCAAAGATGGGACAAACATTGCAACAGTCTGAATGGTTCAGCAGTTATTGTGTAAACATTTATTGCTTTGAACCAAATCTGAGAGAGGGAGAGAAGGGGTATATAAACATGACCAACTCAACATGGATCAATAGAGGTTTAAAGGGGTTAGAATTTAGTTTAGTTTTTTGTTTTTACAAGGTCCAATACAGCCACTTTGACATATTGCAAGCAACTACCCATTGTGTTGTATCACAGTATTTTAGCTAATAGCAAAAAAAATCTTTAATCAAATTTAGCTAATGGCTAATTAGGGGTGGGAATCACCAGTTTCATCATGATACGATACGATATCGATTCTTTGGACAACGATACGATATTTGCCGATATCACAAAGTCTCTCACGATACAATACGATACGATTAGATTCAGGTGCCTGCGATCGATATGAGATGATATCATATGCCGATTTAACACAATCAGTAACATTTAGATCAACAAAAAAAAGGTAATGAAAATATCATTTGACATTTGTATTTTTGAGCTCTTCCAGACATTTAAAGGAAATCAATCTATTGTTTTTAATACAAATAGACCTCCTGTTCACTGTAAAGTGCCACGTTTTTATATATTGAGCTTTAAACTTTAAGCTAAATTTTTTGGAACTCAAAACTCACAACCTCCCTCTCCCAAACCGTTCCTACAACAATTTGTTGATGTTGCATGATCATGTATAGGCCTACATTTATTATGTATTATATTGTTTATGTTTAAATAACATTTAAACATCAAACTCCTCTGACCTCATCTGGTCTTTCCAAAGACGCGCGCACACACACACACACAGAAAGGGAGAATGCTATGCTGTAACATCTACACACACGGAGCTACTGCTGTTGTTCTTGGGCGGATATGAGACTCGCCACAGGATTTTCAAAATAAGAGTATCGATATGAATCGATCTTATTACATCGCATCGATCCGATTCGATTGTTGATAATTACATCGATGTATCGATCTGGATCGATGTATCGTCCCACCCCTATGGCTAATGTTAACAACTTTTCAGTACCTTTCCTTGAAGCAGGTTGGTACACACAGGGTTAGGTTGTTCAGAAGGTTACCCACTTTGGCAATATTTTGGCAATGGGGATCAAACCAACAACCCTTCTCTAACCTGCCTGCCAACCTGCTATGACCTTTAATACTTTAATACTTCATAAGAACTATCTCAAACCCGCCCTCTTTTCTTGATCCTCCAATCACAACTGTTGCTTCCCTCAGACAAACAAACTCTTGGCAGATCTATAAACATTTACCGTCGTTTACTTTGCTTAATTAAAAGAAAGTTAATTAAAGAGTCCTGCAAGAATTTTATACCATGACATTTCTTCCTAAGATTTTTGAATTTTTTTGCAGTGTTTATATGGTATTACAGTACAGTATATTGAATCAAACGTATCAACATCAAGTAGCTTTGCTTTGATATCTTGGATGTTAAACATGGCTCTTGGCAGTTGGCACATTTCTCTGATGCTCTGTTTTAGCCTGGTGTTGGTATCTTCTAGTTCCTAGTTTTAAGAGCAAATCTACTGTATCGCCTTTCCAACATCAACTGTCTAGCAGCTGGTGAGATGACTGTTCAGGTGACAGAAGGTAACCCTGAAGCACTAAAGATACATAATAACAAATACAAAATATTATATTATTTATGCTTTGGACTATTGCCAATATCTCCCTGAACATCAGCTAATTTGCATTGCTACTAAAAAGAGTATTAAAGAGTAGTGTGACTGTATCAGTACTCCAGAGTGAATAGGCTTTGCCTTTCTGAAAAAGGCACATGGCAACTCACGCTGTTGGAGAGGGCGTATCACATAGTGAAGTAGGTGGTCCACGATAGACGTCAGCCAATCAGAGAGAGGAAGCCCCCTCTGGAGGAAGAAGACTGGGGGATTGTGTAATACAAGAGACTGAACAGCCCAAGGACAGGGAAATGGACATTAAGACGTTTAGGTTGTAGAAAGACAACACAGAGACCCATCATTTATGCTACAATAACTGCAAGGTTATACTGGGGGTCTATGTATACATTTGAGTGGAGGTGAAAGTGTGTATTATTAAGAATAATGGTTTTGTGCTAAGGATTGCAGTGAGATGTATTCCTTTGTCAGTGTGAAAGGGTGGGAAGAGGAGCGCTGGGAGCAGCAGCTCGTTGGTATTCTGAGGAGCACAGTGTGCTAGACGAGGCTGCAACGCCTGCTGCTATTTTAAATCGCCAGTTCTTTTTTTAGCTTGAATATTCAGCAGCGGTGTGTGTTTTCATCCGTGTGTTCAACTGTCCATTCGTACGGACATTTATGAGAGGACTATTGTGCAGAACTGAAGTGACGTTATCCTTCTCCGATGCATTTCTTTTGTTACACCTCAGTTGTAGCATCCATCGCATCACTTTTCTTATGAGTAGAATGATAGTTATTTTATATTTGAGATATAGTTTTTCAACATTAGAATTGATTTCAAATGTATTATGATCTGTATTATGTTGAAATCAGTATATGTTATTATGTTCTTCTCAAGCCTTATTTATTTAAGAATGTCTATGTTTATATACTTTACTGTACATGTATTAGGCAGTTTATTTCAATCAGATTTATTTATAGCTCATTTAACATGACACATGTCAACCAAAGTGCTGTACAGAGGGTAGATACACATAGATACATCTAGACAACATATAGACAACAATCACATCTCAGTTTTACGGGCACACAGGCAAACACACAGGCAAACGGGGCATGCCATGAGTCAGTGAACTTTACCATTAAGATATTTCCATTACACCTAACAATTATAAATATAGGCAAGCTAATCTTTCTGGATGTGCAGCAGCATCCCTGCAAATAGTGTTGGGGTGATGATTCAATATTATCGTTTATTGTATTGGGATCATGATGATTATTGTGATATCATTGTGCACAGTTCTGTCATCTAAATGAATGCTAATGACCACATGTTAACATTTCTCAAAAAAAATTTCAACATTTGAGCTGAAATAAGATATTTGGTTTGATATCACACATTACATTATCACAGTTAAATGTGTTGAACAGCAATTGGATCATTTATCTTGTGATTTTGCATACATTAACAGATTATGCAGGTGAAGTGAATCGTTTCAGGTATGTCTCCACCCCATAATTGTCAAATTAACAAGTGTCGGATTGAAATGTTGGCCTATATAGTAGCACTGCCATGAGTACTTGAAAGAAGCACCTAGCCTTATTTACCTAAACCTACATTTATAGGTTGTTCTTAATATAGACTGTTTTATTTGTGTGTGAAGGGAACATGCCTTGAGCTGTTGAACCATTGAGATTTTTTTTCTGTTCCCCTCACAAAGCAGTTCATTCTTAAAACAACTAAAAATAACCTGGCTGCTGTTTCCCTCATCGACTTGCGTACATACTCTCCCTCACTCCCCCCTCCACTCTTCTCGGGTCTATTTTTAGCTGCCCCTGGACTTCTTCATGTTCATCAACTCCCATTCTGTCTTTCCTCTCGTACTGTGTTCTGCGCAGCTCTAGCAGCACATTGTCCTCAACTGTAACCATCATGGCCGCCGAGTTTGGTACAGGGAGGGAGGGATGGATGGATGGATGATGAATTATGTTAGTATTTTTGTCATGTTAGAAATATTTTGGCTTTACCAGCCCAGGTTTTGATTCTAAACGGATAACATGGTAAAATGATTTGTATAAAACCTGAAGCATTGTAATAATGCATTACGCAACATATAGTTGCAACGCAATGCATTGTCTGAATAAATCATTTTCGACATCTGCGTGACTGTGTACGGCTTTGTGCCATTTAAAGATAGAACATGTACTGTAAAAGAGACTGCTTTGAACAACCTAATAAACATGCTGTGATAATAAGTCCGTACACAACACCAGGTAGGAGGAGGGACACAAGGAATAGGTGAATGTGATGTCTGAGGAAAAAAAACACCCAACTTTTTATTTTTTTAAATAGACAATTTAAGTTTGTATTTACCCCCCCCCCAAAAAGCAAGGTATTGTACATTTTGCATATTGCACATCATACATTGACATGGTTGGATCAGTCCAAACTAGTCCAGATCAGTCTAACCAAAATCATTGTATTTCACATGGTCGGAGCATGCCCATTGTGTCATCGATTTCAACATGCCCATGGTATTGACCATTCAATGGGATATGGACATTTGGGTCTGATGCAATGTAGGCAGCCTGATATTGCTTAAAATATATAAATAAAGTATTAATCGACCACCGGAAAAAAGGTACATTATGTTATAGCCATAAGTAATATATTCATGTATTGTATTTAAAATGTAACGTGTACGTATTACATACATACCTTTTTATGTTTTCAAAAAACGTAAGTTCCCCTGCTGGGGATCAAACCCTTAATGTTAACCCTAACTTTATGTCTTAACCATAACCATTAAGCGAATGTTAAAACTAACCTTTAACTATTATTATTATTATTATTATTATTATTATTATTATTATTATTATTATTATTATTATTATTATTATTATTATTATTATTATTATAGTGGTGAGAGCACGCCAGCGATTCTAATTTGCTGATAAAATACGTAAATATATTACTTATGGCAAAACTATTTAAAAAAAAAAAAGAAAATAAGCAATTTAATCTTGGCAATAAGTCTATTTTAATTGCATGAATGCGGCCAATAAGTGGTCCAGAGATCCATGTCCTCTTTCAACTTTTCTTCAAGAGGTGTATAATTAAATTGAAATGGGTTATCCAGCATTGGATGGATCAAAATGCCAAGATAAGTAAAACCTTCATTTGTAAATTGTAAAGGGGGGTAATGTATTCAGTCTGTCAGCATTAGAGTGGGAGAGGCTTGATTATACCTGACCAGTAGGTACCATTGGTGACCCGGTAACCAAGCTTAACATTTATTAGTTCACAATTATTTTGTTTGTACATTTTTGCCCGAAGCTAGTTCACGTCACCTGTTTCAAAACATGCAGTAGTGCTTTTCTCCCATAATTTGATGTCCCTGGATTATACCTGAGCAGTACATACCACTGGTAACCCAACTAATTCATATCAATCATCTTTTTCAACACTCGGTAGTAGGGGTGGGGGGGGGGGGATCGATACGTAGTACTAGTATCGCGATACTTTGCGTGACGATACTGTATCGATACAGGGACGCCAAGTATCGATATTTAATTATTCATAAAAAAAACGTATATATTTTTTTGTATAAGGAAGTTGCATTGTTCATTTCAATACCTGTAATAGTACAGTAGTCCACACACATGTGCATTCAGTTAAGTTGGAATATGACTAATACAAACAGTTCAGTTCGTCGGGTACATGCAACACAGATTACAGTGTTTACATCTGTCTGCTTGAGAAAATACCATGTTCTGCAATAAAAATGATTGAAGTGAGATGAACAGACTGAACTTTATTTTATTAGATAAAACAAGTTGACAAAGTTTTACTTTGCAGTTGAAAAAAGGTAATAAATAAAATTTGATAAACTTTTAATTTTTATTTTGCAATACTCAGCGTATCGCGATATATTTAGTATTGCGATACTATCGTATCGTGACGCAAGTATCGCAATCGTATCGTGAGCTCTCTGGCGATTTCCCACCCCTACTCGGTAGTGCTTTTCCCCCTTATTCAATTATAAATGTGACCGTGCCCAGCAGTATCGCCCACAAGTCGCGGAAGTGAAATTACTGAAAATCAAAAAAAATTTACTGCCAATTTAATTCACATGTTTTTTTTTCTCCCGCTAATATGACTTCTCCCTTGCCCTCTTTTTGCCCTCTTTAGTTGTGACGGGAGCCACAGACGGCATAGGGAAGGCCTACGTGGAGGAGGTATGGTTCCTAGGGTTTGGGGAATTTCGAGTGCTCCACAGAAATCACATTCAAGATTCAAGATGTTTATTTGTCACATACATACCAGGGCATACAGTGAAATGCGGGAAACATTTGATTATGTGATGAGAGGGAAGAGGCAGGTGGAATGTATACACACATTTATGGCCACCCTGACGCAAACGCCTCCCAAGTCTTAAATGTAATTAAAAGCGGTGAATAATCTTAGGCCCCGTTTAGACGGAAACGCTAGCAGGTGAATCCGCAAAAATATTTTTGCGGATGTGCCTTTCGTTTATACGGAAACGGCGTTTTTACGGGGTGAAACCGCAAAAAAGTGAGACTACCTTCCAGGGTGGAATTCCTAGAAACGCAAAAGCTTTGCGATCTCGTCTAAACTATCAAAACGTATAAATCTGTTAAAACGATGACGAACGGGTTGTCACGGCTCTGGTCGCGCGTACTGCTTACGTCACAGGTAGCAGGTATGCGCCAGTAGCCGAGACGTAAACAAAGCAAGTATGTCTGACTTATATCAACGGAGATCACCTGAAGGCTACATTGGCAGTACTTTTAACCCTTTCACTGCCACACGACAGAAGGTTACCCCTTTACTATCACACAACCGGCTGTCGTGTGGCAGTGAAAGGGTTAATCTGTCCCGCGGCGTGACTGGACTCTCTGTCTGTGAGTGACTCTGCTTTAGTCCAATCACATTCCCCATCCACAGTCTGCGAATCAGAGGCAGAGTAGGGCGGGTCTTCACAGCACGTCATGTGACATATGCGCCAATCGTGTGACAGCGGGTCTCCGTCTTTACAGCGTCGTCTGCACGGAGAATTCCACTCCAAAACGCTTGTCTAAACGTAAAATTAAAAGTGAAACCGCAAGATGACTTTTGCGGTTTCTGTTCACAAAACGCTCGTCTAAACGGGGCCTTTAATGTCAGAAGCAAGTTGGTCCATGCATTTGTTTCTCAAAGGGCACATAAAATATTTCTTTATTGGAAGTCATTCGATTTTGTTTAGCTGTTCCAAAGTAGGGCTGGGCGATATAACGACAACGATAAATATTGCGATATATTTTAATTTTTAATTATCGAATATCGAATTTTTTATTTTTATTTTTATTTTTTTATATAATTTTTTCTTTATTTCTTTTTTCTTTGTGACCTGCAACAGGGCAGTTTTTAAAACCAGAGACAGTGGACAGACTTGTCTTTTTTGCCTGCAACTTAAAGTAATGGCTTTGCTTGTCCAAATGACAATACTGACCAAATTGAGATTTATTTTGTTTGCTTTCTAATTTAAAATAGTTTGAAACCGTCTGTACACAGTAGGCTATGTGTGCTAGCACAGGGGTTCCCAAACTTTTCAGGCCAGGGCCCAGAAAATAAGGCGTCAGAGAGCCGCGGCCCAATGCACATCGTCTGGCTTTTTTTTATTTTTTTTGCCAGACGACCGATTTTTTATGCCAAATATCACTTCAATCCTATTAAGTTAGTTCAAGTTAGTTATTCATTTATATGTGCTATTTATGAGAGGGCTAACTTGTTGCAAAATAATAATGATAATAATAATAGCCTCATTAAAATACTATTGTTGCTTCGGTTGTTTTTAGCGTTTTATGTGCATAATCAGTTATTTAGTTTGAAATGTTCGTTGAAATAAGTAGATTTTTCGTTTTTGTTTATTTATTTAAGTTAATATAAAACCATATAGTCACATTTTAGAATACAATAGAATAGAATTTTAGAATACAACTAGAAACACTGTCCTGGCCTGCTTCTAAGTTCAGTGGCCTGACAATTTTTTATTTTATTTATTTTTTTAAATCATCTCGCGGCCCACCCGTGGCTGCTCGCGGCCCACCTTTGGGTCGCGACCCCGACTTTGGGAACCACTGTGCTAGCAGAGCTAGACTCCAGTCACGGTGCACATGTGCGGTGGTTTGTCCACCAAAAAAGCGCCAAAAGATCGAAAATAAACTAGCAGAGCCAGAACTGTTCAACTCCCCTGGAGCCACAGCCAGCAGAGAAGCCGGTTTACTTTAGCTTTTAAACCAGCTGCAGCCTGAGAACTGGAGTGTGAGGGGATGTAACACTAAATATGGCGGCAACAACAAAGAGTGGCTGCTAAATAAACATAAATTCTTTTTTTACTTATAACAATTTAGATAATTATCGATATTGAGAAATATGATAACATTATCATATCATTATCGCGATATGATTTTTTGCCATATCGCCCAGCCCTATTCCAAAGTCTTCCATTTCACTCCTGTATAAGCAATTGCTAGTGCTGTAGTCTCACGGACGAGTCCCATGATAAGACGGTGCTTCAAAATACCTTTTGTATTTGTGGAGCGCGCGTGTGAGTAAATGTGTGCCTCCTTTTGTTGACGTGTGTTGGTATTTTCAGCTCGCTCGCAGAGGATTCGCCATTGTACTGATCAGTCGCTCTCAGGAGAAGCTGGATGAGGTATCCAAGTCCATTGGTAATTATGACTCTGTGTATCTACGTGTGCGTGTGTCTGTGCTTCTATCACACCTGGAGTAGAATATATTCATGTCAGAAGTCCAGTAGAGCTCTGCGGTGCTCCCAACACACTTCTGGTTCACAGAGGCTACAGCCATAGTCTTCTGGAACCAGAGGGGAACACATAGTATACACCCCAGATGAGCATCTTCTATAGTATAGCGGCACGGTGGTGTAGTGGTTAACACTGTCGCCTCACAGCAAGAAGGTCCAGGGTTCGATTCCCGCTTGGGGACCAGGCTTCCGCGATGCCAGGTATCCAGGTGGGGTATCTCCCGGGCCTTTCTGTGTGGAGTTTGCATGTTCTCCCCGTGCTCGCAAGGGTCCCCCCCCCTCCCCCGATAAGAGAAACCCAATGGAAAAACATGCACAACAACAGATCGCTAACGCTGTCGCGTCCGTGACGAAGACGGGGAGGAGCACTTGGATGGTCCCCGGGCGTGGCCCATGCCACAGCCCTTGTCTGCTCCCGGCTGCCCTTGGGGGGAACGACGGGATGGGTTAAGTGCAGAGGAGTATCGCATCGGCGATCCTACAAAAAACAATGCATGCGTGTGTGTTCTGGTGTGTGTGCTAAACTAACTGCTGTGTGCCGCTAACATTGAGAGTCGTCTGCATGCCAATTAAAGACCTCTGTGACAGGTCCTGCATTATTATTATAGTATTATGCTTGGAGTTTGGATAGAAAATCCAACCCGGTCAAGCTATGGGAGGACAGTGCTTTGGATCACTCAATTGGTCACTGAAGTCCTAATCCTGGAAGATGTAAAGGAACAGTTCACTTTAAAATGATAGTTTTGTCATCATTTACCCACCCCCATGTCAGGCAAACTATTTAATGTGAGTTAGCTAGTGAGTTAGCTAGTGTAACTATCTTAGCCTTCTCTCAAACAATTGGAGTAAGCAGTTTGTGCACCACAATCCAAGTGTTTTGTAGTCAAATAATCCTAGTAGTCATAACAGTCATTCCAAAAGACATAACATATTATATTTACACCAGCGAGTAGCACAGTGTGTGCTTAGTGAGATGCTCCCTGCAGCAGAGAATGAGAACAGTTTAGACTGACTCACACAACGTGTTCTCATTCTCTCTGTGCGATGAGAGCTGGGTCAGTATTTCACCAAGGACTTGCTGTGTAACCAGGGCAGCCCTAGAGGATGTACATAAAGGATGGACTTTCAATTGACATTCATTCGTCTTTCTTTCCCTACGTCACAGTACTGTGACGCACACACTGTTTCTGGTTCAGTTGTTTCTGGGGTTGCACTGTGGGCTGGGCTGGGAGGACTGGATGACATCAGTGGACACACCTCTCCGGTTTTTACGAGACTGAACTCCTCTGGCCTCCTGGTGGAGCTACAGGGGGTTCTCTCAAGCTAAATATGTTTCCTCTTAAAGGAGGGACATCTGCATTTACATTACATCTCTTCTTTTCACATCTCTTCTCACCTAGTGATACTCCTCCTTTCACTCCTATTCTTCCTAGTCCTGATATGAAAAATCTTGCACCTTTCACAAGTTTTTTTTTTATTCATGTTCTTTTCCCTCAGAGAGCAAATGTGGGGTGGAGACCAAAACCATTGCAGCAGACTTCAGTGCTGTAGACATCTACTCTAAGATCGAAGACGGACTCGCAGGGCTGGAGATTGGAGTACTGGGTAAGACAGCAGTAGGTTTCCTGGTAGGGATGCAGGGATACTGCTATTTGGATATGAGGCAATGTGTAACATGTCGGAATTCAAAGCAAAGCGACTTGATTTTTTGCATTTTTGTCTCATAGAAAGATATCTAACTGAACTGTCCTGGGGTACAGGAAGAACATTTGTGAGTGTGCAGGAAGTGATGTTACCAGAACAATTTTGTCCAATTTGCACCAAACTTGAAAAATGTTTGTCCTACAGTAACTAAAGGTTTGAGTAATTTGGCCTTCTGATTCAGATAAATTTATGGTGGCGCTATTCTAAAACGACTTCTCAATGGCTCGCCTGATCATAATGACATTTTCAATGTCTTGTCCCATTGTGATATCCTACTGATGGTATCAATATGTATTATTAACAGCATGGTCAAAAGCTGTCATTGAGGGTTTGGGGTAGGGCTGGGAGAACTAATCGACGCCATCGATTATGGAAATAGGTTGACTTGCATAATGTGCGTCGGGGCGCTGCAACAACTGTAAGATGGCTGTGCCTGGTTAAAGCATGTAAACAGTAAATGTTCTGAGCAGCTTCAACAAAAAAAACTAGGGATGTCCGATATTATCGGCCGATATTGGCATTAAAATGTTATATCGGAAATTATCTATCGGTTTTAAATTTATTTTTTTTGGTTTACATTTATTTAACCTTTATTTACCCAGGCAAGCAAGTAAGGACAAATTCTTATTTTATTTATTGTGAAAAGTATGTATAATAATGTTTTTTGGGGGGGGGGAAACCCCGCATATATCGGTATCGGTATCGGAAATTAAGAGTTGGACAATATCGGTATATCGGTAAAAAAGCCAATATCGAACATCTCTAAAAAAAAACGCATCCACGATCAGTCTGGGAGTATTTTTGATGGACCCAGCATATTTATTCTGAATATTTGAAACGGTTTCAATACTTATTTGTCTGTCTATACCAGCTTCCTGCATTTTTCTCTACTCTTGTCTCTGAGAGACACGCATAGGCTAGGCGCTACACACACACACCGCTGCCCAGCAGAACTAGCCACACCTCTCACTCAGTGCTGTGTTCTCAGGGGACTCTACTCGTCTCTCTCTCCTCTCTTCAGCTTCACTTGAACATGAGTTTGCAGGTCTTGTCACAGTGTTGTTAGCTAGTTAAATACAGAGCCTCTGTGGCAGACCTCAGTTTTGATTGAAAAGGAAAACAGCAGAAGTGGATATTGTGTTTGTGGCAAATGAACAAGCAAAGACAAAGGATACGTTACTAATGCATTTCAAGAGGTTGGTGACTGCTCTCAAAATCACTGAAGCATTCAAACTAAAATGTCCCAGAAAGCTAAGCTAACCCCCCTCCGAGTTATCGGGCCTGAGAAATCCAACGGCTAGGTTGCAATTGATAGGAGAAAGTAAGACGCTGTTGTGCTTGAACACACAGTACACCTCTTTAACACTTTGGCTGCCATGGGTTAAATTCATTATCAACCGTAGGTTGCCGGCTCTATTTGTCTATAGAGAAAGTCCCCTTTTTTGCTGGGCTATAACTTTTTAAATTCTATTGCTACATTGCCATTATTAGGGCCCATTCAAAGTCCTATATGTATTGTTCATTGTGTAGCAACGTTAAACTTTTTCATTCACATATTCATAGTAAAGTATGGTCTAATGTATAAGTATGTTTTCATCTCTTTCTGCAGCTTTCTCCAGAACGTGATCTATAGCCCCAAATACATTATATTGATGATGCAATACAGTTTTATGGCAATCAGCGCGATATAAAAAATTCCAACTAGACGTACTTCTAGAAGTTACTACACGTCATCTGATGTTGACCGGATGGGCTAGGGGGCGTTTATAATTCCGTGGGCAGCGTTATACCAATCATCTAATGTGGGTCAAATGTTGATAATAGCAGTTAGTATCGAAGACGGTAACTTTACACGCTAAAACTCACCCCAGTCTCTGCGCGCCGTTGGGCGATCATCGTAGAGTAGAAATTTTATCATTATGGGATGTAGATTTACCCGGTCCATCTCCAGCTTGTATAATGGTATATACGTCCAAATCATGTTGTTTATCGAGTTATTGGCAATCGATCGCTATGTAGTGTGTCGAGATCGAGCCTCTGGACCTATAGTGAGTGCCCGGAAGTAATACGGGCGACCAGCACAACCTCTACGGCACTTCCTGTTAAGCGATTGCGCCGATCGGCCACCAGATGGCGCTCCTGAACCGCCAGAGAGCTCAGTGGGTCCTCCTGGTGGATCTCAGGCCAGCGGAGGGGACATATGAATCCGATCCCAGATTTTTGAAATATTGATATTAAAGACGCTGTAAAGCGTCTTCGGCAACTTGAGCATGGCCGGGAATGACGTGTTTAAGCGTTTTCCCGGCAGCCAAAGTGTTAATAAAGCACAAGAAGGTGATAGCCTACATATTCATTTACATTTTTTTTCTAAAATGAATTAATTAGCGAGTATCTGATTTTTTTTACCAGCCAAACAGATTTTTTACCAGACAAAAAAAATCGCTAATTGTGATAATTACTTCTTTGTATGTCAAGCCGCGTCAATGTTGTGTATGCATCTGGGTAGGCACACTGTACCTTTAAGACAGCACGGTGGTCTTACGACAGTGCTGTGAAGTACCGTCAAGTGTTGTGGTAACGTCAGTTGGGTTGGTGTGCTGTTGTGCACAGTGCACTGGTTGAGCTAGCCCCTTTCGTGACTGCGATGTGCAAGCCAGGGGCTTTTGAGCATGAAATAAAATGTCTAACCTTACGTCGTAGTTTGGTGCTTTTTTGGAAACATTATAGTCATAACAGATACACCTAGCTGGCTGCTTTGAGCACACGGGGCTAACGTTAGCTAGCAAGCAGCTATAGCTAAAACGCTAACTAGAAGCTAACCACTGTATACAGTTCCAGTAGACTAACATTACACCTCTGTGATTTAAATGTGTCCTTAGTAACTTATACTCGAGGGTTGTACTAGGGTTGGATGCAGTTCCCCGTTGGTCAGTCTGTCTGTTTTCCATCTTCTGCTGTGTTTAACGTTATCTGTTTGCGAGTGCTCCTGATGGCTAGCCTAGTACCGCGGGACTTTTATTATTATATGTCCGCGGGTTGGCCAGTACTGCGCAAACGTTTATTAAACATTATATGTCCGCGGGTGGTCTTGTGCAGTGCTCTCGTGGCACTGTCAACTAAAGCGAACACTCAGAAGACGCGCACCGTTTGCCAGTGCAGTGATTGCAGAATGTTTAATTTTTTTGTATACTCGCCAGCAGGGGAGGAAACTAACTTTTTGGCTTACCAGCCAACTGGCGGGTATCTGATTTTTTTTACCAGCCAAACGTAAAAAATACTAGCATTTGGCCAGTAAAGTGGCCTAATTTCCTCCCCTGTTTGAAAGGATTATCTAGAAATGTACACATTTATAATAATCTTCTGGGAATCTTCTTGGGTCACCAAAATCAATAGGGATCTTCCTCTAGGCTAGGGGAACATGCACAGCAAAACACTCACACAATCCTTTCAAACATAAATGTGAAACGCACACCAAAACCTTTATTGTAGTTCTCCAGTCTCTACCAACAACAAATAGTTCCATGTTGCTAAGCAATGTAATGGCAAATCAATGTGCACCAGCTCCTGTATATTGCACTCTCAATGTGTGTTTGGCGTGTATTGTGTGTTTGAACTAGAGGTTGGTAAGGTACAGTATTATCATTATTGTTGCATCACAATGCGTGTTTGGAAATAGATGTTGTCTTATTATTATTGTGCATAAAAGTGTTAGCCACAATATATCGCTCTCTATATAAATGTCTATCAAATTACAGCTGTATAATGAATTCAACAAATGCTGAAATATTATTATGTGATGCATACTGAACATTTCTTTATGGATTTGATGGCCTGGCTATCTTAGAGCTTTGCTGCCATCCTAAGGTTGGATGGTAGAATAACATTCAATACAGAATTGGATCTACACATTTACATTAAATGCATCCTTCAGTTTGTTGTGAAAGTCATGGGGCTGTTTTGTTTCTCTTTTCTCCACAGTGAATAATGTTGGAATGTCTTACTCCTATCCCGAATTCTTCCTGAATCTCCCCAATCTAGACACTGTGAGTTTGAAAGGCCATTTTATTGCTTCTTATTTAATTTTTGTATGAGTGCCGTAGGGCTGTCCTTGACTAAGGACATTGACTAATCGATCAATTGGTTTAACTGACAACTGTACTATTGTTTGCTCAGGCCTGCCGCGATAAGCAATAAATCGATTAATTGCTGCGATAATTAAAATGAATGCAATGATTTTGACGGGCGCGATTAATTGCTATTTGCGCGTTTGTTTTAATGAGGCGGGTCACTGTCCGTGTTGGGAGGCGGGCCGCTGACGTTACTAGAGTACAGCACGGGAGCTCCGTGGGGCAACGCCACATAGACATTTCTCAATAGTGTTGCTCCTTTTAAAGGGGCTATGCACTGCTATTCCTAGCACTATTTGGGCAACTTTACACAATTCCTGTTAGTCTATTGAAGACATTTGTAAGGTTTTTTTTCAAAAAAATTAATTGTTTTATATTTCTAATCAAGTACTCAAAACCATCATTTTTCAGCCTCAAGAAATCAGGCTGTTATGGCCTGGCTCCGCCCATAAGCACTTTGAGTGACAGTCAGACCACAGTCTGCACTGGTAGAGGGAGGGAGGGAGGGGGGGAAGAGAGAGAGTTCAGTTCAGTTCAGAGTTTTTATTTGCCACATGGAATAATACAATCATAGTTTCTTCATTAAAAAATCATAAATAGTCATTCCATGGACAAAAGGAGCAGGAAGAAGAATAAATCTTATAGTTACCTGTCCCTTATTCCTAAACTAACATGTATTTTCTTAATGGTCGGCGTATACAAATAATAATTTACACGAGAGAGAGAGAGAGAGAGAGAGAGAGAGAGAAGAGAGAGAGGAGAGAGAGAGAGGAGAGAGAGAGAGAGAGAGAGAAGAGAGAGAGAGAGAGAGAGAGAGAGAGAGAGAGAGGAGAGAGAGAGAGAGAGAGAGAGGAGAGAGAGAGTAGAGACGAGAGAGAGGAGAGAGAGAGAGAGAGAGAGAGAGAGAAGAGAGAGAGAGAGAGAGAGAGAGAGAGAGTAGAGAGAGAGAGAGAGAGAGAGAGAGAGAGGAGAGAGAGAGAGAGAGGAGACGAGAGAGAAGAGAGGAGAGAGAGAGAGAGAGAGAGAGGAGAGAAGAAGAGAGAGAGAGAGAGAGAGAGGAGAGAGAGAGAGAGATCCCCTGACAACTCGCAAACGGCGGAACTGGTTATTGCACTGTAGTCGGACGCAGAAAAGGCTTTCGACCGCGTTGAGTGGGAGTATTTGTTCTCAGTTTTAGGGAAATTTGGTTTCGGGCCGAAATGTATCTCTTGGATCACCAATTCTCAGAGGTCTGATTATTTCCCCTTAGCGAGAGGAACACGACAAGGCTGCCCACTCTCTCCTCTGCTCTTTGCCTTAGCAATTGAACCACTATCAATCGCCCTCAAGTCCTCCCTGCTTTTCACTGGCATTTATAGAGCTGGACGGGAACATCGGGTATCTCTCTATGCTGACGACCTCTTGCTCTATGTCTCGGATCCGTGCAACTCTGCAGAAAATATCTTACAAATCCTAACATCTTTTGGCTCGTTCTCAGGTTATAAGTTAAACATCAGTAAAAGTGAGTGTTCTCCTATAAATGAGGCAGCTAAGCAAATCCCCCAAAACTCTTTACCTTTTCGTTTGTCGCAGAATGGTTTCCGTTACCTGGGTATTAACATAGCTCACTCCCTCTCTTCGTTAATTAGGGACATCACAAAATTAGTTGTGGATATTAAATCTGATCTGATACGGTGGGACTCTCTCCCTATCTCTTTGGCAGGCAGAATTAACTCTGTTAAAATGAATATTCTGCCAAGATTTTTGTTTCTTTTCCAATCCCTCCCGGTGTTCTTACCTAAATAATTTTTTTAAATGTTAGACAAAACTATTTCTACTTTTATCTGGGCGGGCAAGAGTCCAAGGGCACGCAGAGCGCTTCTCCAGAAAAGCAAAAGTGAAGGTGGTCTTGCACTGCCCAACCTTCTACACTACTACTGGGCAGCAAACCTTCAGAGAATTCAAAAATGGTACAATTTCCCTAATCTCAACTGGTGTATAATGGAGAGCCACTCTGCATGTCCGTCATCTTTGATGGCGCTTGTCTGTGCCCCCCTGACCTCTCGTTGTCCTGATCACATAAAAAACCCGGTAGTACTTTCCACACTGAAAATCTGGAACCAGTTTAGGAAACACTTTAGGCTTAAGACAGCTTCCCTGCACAGCCCGATCTGCAACAATCACCTATTTAAACCTACCAGCTCAGATACAGCTTTTAACCTATGGAGAGAGAGAGTAGAGCCATATGGAATCCGCGATCACGGAATCGCGGACGGAATCGTGGAATTGAGCAATAAAAATGGAATCCACTATAAAAATATATATATATATATATTTTTTTTTTACTTTTTTTTTTATGTTGTGGGACTTGTACAGCACTTTGTTCAACTTTGTCAGTGCTGTAAAGTTTAAACCTTTTAAAATCTTAGACAAACAAAACACTTTGCTTTCATGAAATATTGTAAGCCGTCATTTGAGGCTTTATAAAAGCAGCACAATGAACACAAATCTGTCAGTGCCGAGTCCGACCTCATCTTAAATAACAAACAGCATTGCTTGTTGTAGTTAACAAAGAGAGGCAGAGTTGATTTTGCAAAAATATATATAATTTTTTTTTTTTTTTTTAAATCAATTTTATTTTCATATTCGAATCCCATGCCCATCGAACGAAGCTTCAAAGTATTTAAGACGACCCTATTAAATGGACTGTTATATCTTATTAAATTGTGGACATTTATTCATTCCCACTTATTGGACACTATTTCTGATGGTAAAATGAGCGTACAAAGCAAAATACAGAATTCTGAAAGATTAAAACGGAAAAAACGGAATTTGGAAAAAAATAAAATGGAATTTGGAAAAAAATCAAACGGATTTCATATGGCTCTAAGAGAGAGGTTTGACCCGTTTTTTAGACTTGTATCTAGAGGGCTCATTTGCCTCTTTCGAAGATCTCCAAGCTAAGTTTAACTTACCCCATTCTCACCTATTCCGCTATCTTCAGGCCCGTGACTACGCTCGTACCCTCCTTGTACCTTTTCCTCAGTCCCCAACAGGCTCAGTGGTTAACAAAATACTCTCTCTTCCCAAGGCACAAGGCGGGATCTCTACTCTATACGATCTCATATCATCACTGGAAGTGTTCTCGCTTGCAGGGGTTAGAGGTAAATGGGAAGCGGAGCTTGAGCTTGACCTGGCTGATGGACAGTGGGACGAGGCAGTCTTTAGGGTCAATAATACATCATCGTGTGCTCGTCTAAGTTTAATTCAGTTTAAGATCTTGCACAGGGTCCATTTTACAAAAGCTAGACTTACCAACCTTTTTCCAGACACAACCGATATCTGTGACGGGTGTGGCCTGTCACCTGCCAATCATACCCATATGTTCTTCTCCTGCCCCAAGCTGGCTGAGTTCTGGTCTTGTTTTTTCGACACGCTAGGCAAAGCCCTAAACAAAAACCTAGAGCCATGCCCCATGGTAGCCAGCTTTGGGGTGCCCCTTACACCTGCTGGTTTCTTCAGGAAGGAACTAGACGTTGTAGCCTTTGCCTCACTCATAGCCCGTAGACGTATCCTCCTGCACTGGAAAAGCCAAAGCCCACCGTCCACCACCTCCTGGCTCAAGGACTTGATGTCATATCTTTCATCGGAAAAGGTAAAGTACTCTCTAAGACAGTGGTTCCCAAAGTCGGGGTCGCAACCCAAAGGTGGGCCGCGAGCTGCCACGGGAGGGCCGTGCGATGATTTATAAAAAAAGAAAAAAAAATGTCAGGCCACTGAACTTAGAAGCAGGCCAGGACAGTGTTTCTAGTTGTATTCTAAAATTCTATTCTATTGTATTCTAAAATGTGACTATATGGTTTTATATTAACTTAATAAATAAACAAAAACGAAAAATCTACTTATTTCAACGAACATTTCAAACTAAATAACAGATTATGCACATAAAACGCTGAAAACAACCGAAGCAACAATAGTATTTTAATGAGGCTATTATTATTATCATTATTATTTTGCAACAAGTTAGCCCTCTCATAAATAGCACATATAAATGAATAACTAACTTGAACTAACTTAACACTTTAACTGCCGGAAAACGCTTTTAGGCGTCCTTCCCCGCCATGCTCAAGTTGCCGAGGACGCCGTAACTCGTCTTTGATATCAATATTTCAAAAATCTGTGATCGGATTCATATTTCCCATCCGCTGGCCTGAGACCCACCAACAAGCCCCACTGAACCCTCTAGCGGTTCAAGAGCGCCATCTGGTGGCCGATCGGCCCAATCGCCTTACAGGATGTTACTTGGACGATGTGCTATTCACCCATATTACTTCCGGGAACTCTGTATATGTCCCGGCACTCGAGCTCGTCACAATACATAGCGATCCGTTGCCAATAACTCGATAGACAACATGATTTGGACGTATATACTATTATACAAGCTGGAAATGGACCCGATATTTCTACATCCCATAATAGGAAAATGTCTGTTCCACGCTCATCGCCCAACGGCGCAAGGAAGATACGGTAAGATTCAGCGTTATTTTTCAATGTCTCCTATACTAACTGATCCGATGAACATATGACCCACACTAGATGAATGGTATAATGTTGCCCACGGAATTATAAACGCCCCCTCACCCATCCGGTCAACATCAGATGACGTGTAGTAACTTCTAGAACCATGTCTAGTTGGAATTTTTTATATCGCGCCGATTGCCATCAAACTGTATTTCATCATCAATATAATGCATTTGGGGCTATAGATCACATTCTGGAGAAAGCTGCAGAAAGAGATGAAAACATACTTATACATTAGACCATACTTTAGTATGAATATGTGAATGAAAAAGTTTAACGTTGCTTCACCCTGAACAATACATATAGGACATTGAATGGGCCCTAATAATGGCAATTTAGCAATAGAATTTAAAAAGTTATAGCCCTGCAAAGAAGGGGAATTTCTCCATAGACAACTAGAGCCGGCAACCTATGGTATATCATGAATTTAGCCTTAGGCAATCAAAGTGTTAATAGGATTGAAGTGATATTTGGCTTAAAAAATCGGTCGCCTGGCAAAAAATATATATAAGAAAAGCCTGACGATGTGCATTGGGCCGCGGCTCTCTGACGCCTTATTTTCTGGGTCCCGGCCTGAAAAGTTTGGGAACCCCTGCTCTAAGAGGCTCAATTGCCAATTTTTATGACAGATGGCAACCTCTAATCATATTCATAAACACTCTCACATCCCTTGACCCTGACTGATCCTAAAGAAATACTGATCCTAAAGAAATACTCCTTCTCTGAGGTGAGCACCTTAGATACCCTGTTGTAAACTCCGCCCCACTGTATATTCTATCCTGGTTATTTATTATTATTATCACTATTATTATTTTAATTTAATTTATTATCATTTGATTTTATTATTATTTTTTAAACAAACATATAAACAAACATGACCACACACGATAAGATATACAAGCATTATTAACAGTGCACATCCAATGAAATCACCATATAGTTAAATGTCTTATACAGGATATACCCCCAATACCTGCTATCTAATACCCTACACACATATGCTCTAGCTCGTACCCCCCCTCCCGGACCCCCCATTGGATAATCCATCCATTATCCCTCGCTCCTAACCAGACACTACCATTATATGCTAGCTTTTATTTTCTCCACCACTTCCAACCACATTGTCATTTTGGATTCATTGAGACCTAAAATTCTTGCTGTAGATATTTCTTGATAAATCACATCGAGATATGTAATAATCCAGAACTTTCGGCACATTTTTTCCCGGTTGGAACCATCGTGATGCTATCAGCTTTTTAGCCACTGTGATACCCGATAAAACCAGTCTCTTTAGCTGTGGATGTACTGCACACTCAAAAACATCATTCAGCAGTAATACAGAGGGGTGTACAGGTATATTCAGAGTTAAGAGATTTGATAATTGCTGGGTCACCTCTTTCCAGAATATCTTAACTGGTGGGCAGTCCCAGTACATGTGCATAAATGTCCCCTCGTCCCCATTTGTACATAAGGAGCATTTGGAGTCTTGTTTAAGACCCATTTTTTTCAGTCTTATAGGAGTCAAGTATGTCCTGTGAATATAGTTAAGATTTATTTGTTGATGGTCCGGGTTCCTTGATGTAAATCGAACATTTGCCCAGGCTTCTTGCCAATCAAAATCACTTTCCAGGTCTCGTATATCCCTCCTCCAGACCGAGTCTAGGTGGAGGGTTTCATACGAGGACGTTAGTAATTGATGATAAAAATCTGAAACAAAACCTCTCGATGTCTCTCTTTCATAGAAGAATTTGTGGTATCTGTGGTGTTCAATTGGTATCTTTAATGGAACACCGTGAGACTTCAAACATAACAATAACTGTGTGTAAAAAAAAATTGTGGACTCTGTGAGATTAAATTTTTTGTGTATTTCTTCATAACTACAAAAACCCTGTTTGTTAAAAACATCACCTAATGAGTGTATGCCTTGCTTTTCCCATATAGGGAATCGTATAGGTCGTTTTCCAATCAAGAGTGCATTGTTATTGAATAAGGGAGTATGATTATGCCATTTATGTGGGTTAGAATATTTTTTTTGTGTTTCACGCCATATCCGGATCGCATGAGTAATTATGGGGCCAAATTTCCGTTCGCATTGCTTAATTGATAATTTAGTGTATGCTATGTCCTTCAGTCTATGTGGGGCTACTATATTTTCTTCTAATTTTCTCCAGGATACTAATGCTTGGGGATCAAACCATGTTGTCAATGGTCTTAAAGTGTACGCCTTAAAATAGTGGAACAAATCTGGAAATGCCATACCACCGTCTGCTTTGTTTCTCTGTGCGGAGGATCTTTTTATATGTGGTGGTTTGTTATTCCAAATAAATTTGTATGTGGAGGAGTGTAATTTTTTCCAGTAACCCTCTGGAGGGGGTATTATCATTATTTTAAAATTTAAATTTTTTTGATTTCTTTTTGCCCGTTTTCGATTTTGTTTAGTTCTTGTCTTTATTGTTTTTTGTCGTCCCTGTTCAATTTCAGTCCTGTCCGTGTCTCGTCATGTCCCATAAAAGCAAAAAAAGAAACATGGTGATATGTTATATATTGATAATCAACCTTTGCTTCTCTGTGCCACCTATGTTTCACCAATAAAATATATATAAAAAAGTAAATAGAGTACTTATCGACCACAGGAAAAAGGTACATATTGTACGTTATGTTATAGCCATAAACTAACCTTTTTTTTCGTATCTCTCTTTCTCCGATTTTTCTCTGTTTTTCTCCCCGTCCCAATTTAGTCGTTGTGCCAATTCCCCCCCCTCCCCTACCTGGTTGTTGTGCGCATGTTCTCCTACTGGTCGGTACAAGGGAACCCTGAAGTATCCGCACGCTTTCTCCGACACATGCGGCGACAGCCAGTGGCTCTCTTCTCACCTGGCAGCGAGGGCTCTCATTGGTGAAGTGTAACGCGTGGGAGGTCACGCTGCCTTCTCAAGTCCTGCCTCCGCTGAGCAAGCGCCCAGACCTGACCTGTAGGCGTCGCTGTCCACAACGCCAGTTTCCCACCCACGGCTTCCCTCCCCCTAGTATAGCGATCAGCCCAAGCCAAGGCAATGCTGACTCCAGGAGTCGAGACCGCAGCCTCTTGCATGAGCCATAAACTAACTTGCATGTCATGAAAGAAAGACATAAACGACTTGACTTAATGTCTTGGTCAACTAAGACCAAACCAACCGATTAATGATTAGATAATTCGACAATTATCAGTAATTATTCCATTAGTTGTTATGTGTATGCTTTTTGTCATGCTGAGTAAGTGTGTAAAAATGATAAGCACATTTTAGGACCTTGATTAGGCATGATTGCACCTGGAAAACACCATGTAACAGACATCGATTAGTCATCAATTTGTCAACAAGTCCTATGAGTCAACTAAGAATTGAATTTAGTCAAGGACAGCTGTAAGCACTATATTGAGTGTGCTAAATCTGTCTGGTCCATTCTGTTCTTCTTGCTCTTCTTTCAGTTTGTCAACACCATGATCAATGTTAACATCACCTCAGTGTGCCAGGTAAGTGGTCCTCAAGAAGGATATCAGTCAATCTATTAGTCAGGCATTTAATCAATAAATTAAATATTGAATATTAATATGTGAAGTGTTAGGTAAGCTCTAATTGGGCACATTTCTACTGAATAGAATTGTGAAATTAAAGGTTCTATAGATGACATTCAGCCACTAGATGTCGCACTAGAGAACCATGTCATTTATCCAACCGGGTGCATTCCACATGGGGAAATTGGAAGTAGGGAGGAGATACATGCATGCATTAATTATTTTGGACCCACCAAAATCTTTTTAATGATAAATTCATTAATGAATAATTGTTCTGGGGGAAAAGCAATACAAACGTTATCTGTAGCTGGTATACACTGGTATTAGGGGTGTAAAGGTACACAGAAAATACAACCATTTGTATGACAACCTATGTAACGTTAGCGATTACAAAGACGGCTACTGTAAACCCTGGACCCACACTGAACTGATATGTCGGACCCGAACCTGGTCGGGCCCCAGGAGACGCAAAACTTTGTGTCTTACCTACCTTCTCCCCTGGTACTACACTGACCATGACGCATAATCCGTCCAATCCATGCTAAGAAAGTTGTTAATAAAAATAAATCCACATTTCCTGTTATTCTTCTTGCTGATTGAAAAAGCATGGTTATTTCACTTGTTATTTCGGGCTTAAGTCCACTTGCTGTCACAGATGACATAATGCTAATGATTCCAAAATGATGCACGACTCGTTTAGAATCGGCTTTGCATTTTTGCATCTTGTGGCATGTAGCATAATAATGGACACAAAGATAACTTGGACTGTTTGCCATTTTTAACTATAATAAGTAAGGGACGAGGTCATTGTCGCAAAATAATTGACCGACACAGAGTTTAGAATACCGAGGCGCCTCGCCGAGGTGTTCTAAACGTCAGTGAAGGTAAATTATTTTGCGACAATGACCGAGTATAGCTATACATTATCCCGCTTATTACATGGCTAACTTACTAACAATATACCTAATTCATTTTACACCATCGACAAGACGAGATCAAATGCAGACGCAGTTGTTCTGTGGCTCTGTCAGCCCAAATAAAGTGATTATTATTATCGCCGGCAGCCGGCAGGTGTGTCTGATTGCAGTGTGTCAGTGGGCTTGATTGCTCCAGCTGCGAAAAGCAATAATCACCGGTGTAATAATGATTGATAATTTCCACGGTTGTGTATATGTATATCGACCTCTGCTCTGTGACCCTTTACCTCCTGACCAGTGTCAAACTCGCAGACTTTATTATACACCACAAGATGGTACTAAATGGCCATAAGACATTGCACTAGGAGCAGAATAATTAGACAAAACTAGATGTAGTCTTCGTATGGCTGCACATACCAAACCGTGACATCTGTACAGTGACGTCGCGGGACACTGTTAAGTACTGTTACACCCCTAACCCTGTATAGATGAATACATGGTGCATGTACCCTATTCATAATCCATGTTTAGTGTCCATAGTCCATTTGAAGACTCTCAGCAGAGTCTATTTTCAATTTAATAGCAGGCTAATTCCCACTGTTTGGACTAAGGACTGTGGGTGGTGTGGTGAAATTGTGAAAGAGTTTGCCAATACATCAGACCATCATAGATCCATGTCCACGTTTAAACAAAGTCTAAGAGGGCAGAGTTCATTGTGTTCATGTCCCCGTTGCACATTCACATTCATAGACGGACCACAGACCAACCGTATTACTGACCAATAGAAACACACCCATGGACATGAGGCCTAAGCAGATCAGAGCAACGGCTAAAGCCAGCCCACTTCCCCCGTTCCATCACTGTTATCACTATTAATAGTATTATTATTACTATTAAATGTTCATTACTATTATTACCCCTTCTGCCTGTACATCCACTCCCCCTCCCCTCATATGACACCTGCATTTCCCCAAAGGGATTAATAAAGGAACACTTGACTTGATTTTCTCTCCCATCGCTGCTCCTTCTCCTTCTTGTCCTACTTCTGTCTTTCTCTGCTCTCTGCCCACCTCATCTTCCACACACATGTTTTCTACCACTCTCACTGTACCCCATACCCTCTGTCATCTGTCCTCTCTCTCTCTCTGTCCAGATGACGCGCCTGGTCCTCCCCCGCATGGTGGAGAGGTAAGTAGGACGAGCTGTTGAGGATGTGAGAGATGTTAGTGATGAGGATTTGATCCATTGCCAAATTGCTATTAGTTTTTTGTTTGTTTATTTGTCAAATTATCTCTATTTGATTTTGTTCTTGGCACACACAGAAGAGAGCCATAGTTGAACAATTATGTTTATCTATATATATTGAGAATAATCATACATCAAGAAAATAAGTCGCTTAAAACAAAAAATGTTAAATTAAAACGACAAAAAAACAGCGTGTTATTTTTACTCGCCTGAGTGGGACACAAATAATAGTGCATGTACAGTGTTTAGTTCCAAAGATGCATTGTGATTGACATTCCACTCTGTCTTGTTTACATTTAATTAGTCTAATTTGCACTCACTAGAACCTCTTCATCTGAACCACAGACTTCTGGGGTGAATTCCATAAACTTAGTTTAAGACTTAGACTGGCCTGACATTCTATTTAGAGCAGTCTTAACACTTTCTGTGCCAGCCATTGTACCCATCAAAGTACCCTCTCTGCCAGCGCTGTAAGTCTATGGAGATGTTTACCTTCTTTGCAGGGCTATAACTTTTTAAATTGTATTGCTATATTGACATTACTATGGCCCATTCAACATCGATTATCTATCGTTCAGGATGTGGGATCGTTATACTTTTTCATTCATACATTGTTGTGTTAATACCTTCTAGAATATAAGTATGTTTTTAATCTTTTTTGCTGTAATTCCAAAAACGCTAGTTATAGGCCCAAATGCATTATATAGATTATCGATTGCCGTTTCCCCCCCATACACGCTACACCAAAAAACTCAAATGTATATGATCGGTATACATTATGCCTCATCATGCGCGGAGGAAATAATTCTAATAATAATAATAATAATTATAACACGTTTATAATTCCCCGATCATCAGTAAATGCTTTATGTAGGTTGGGTGATATATTGATCAGATGGTTTGCAAACAAGGAAACGCACAATCGGGTTGGAAATAACGTTGTATTCCTCTTACCGTGGGGCAATGAGACTGGCGGTGAAAGATCCCAAGTACACAACGCCGATCGCCTAGGTCCATTTCCGGTTTGTATGTCGCAATAAATGTCGAAATCATATAGATTATTAAGTTTAGAAAGCGATCCATTATGTACATAGTGTCTGTCGGGAGTCCCGCAATGAGATGTGACTGCCGGATGAGTTTCATCGATGCACATCGGGCACATCCTGTTGGCGAGTGTAACTCGCCCGACCATTCACCAGGCGGCGGTATTGAGCCGTCGTTAGTCACCTATAGGGTCCAGCTGCAGCGCCGGAGGTGTATATATGAATTATGAATGCCATGGCGAAAATATGAAATATTGATCTAAAAAAACGCTGGACAGCGATATTGGCAGACAACGCATGGCGGCCAATAACGCTGGACAGCGTTTTTGGCGCAGAAAGTGTTAAAGGAACGGTCTTCTCCAGAGTAAGACAAGAACATAGTGTGGCAGATATCACCCCCCGTCTCATGGATATGTGAAGTACGGGAGGTACTACTGCCATGGGAGGAGTGGAAGCAATTAGGCAGCTGATTAGTACTGATAGAACACACCTGTGCACCATTAGATCACCCACATCCCACATGCACACACACCAGACACATGCACTATAATACACTAGGACAGATAGAGTTGAGAGGAGGTGAGGTAGGAGCGAGGTATTGAGAGAGATTGTTGTTGACGGAGTTGTGAGTGGTAGTGAGAGGTGAAGGTGTTCATTGTGTACTGGACCCTAGACTGGCTGAGACACCCCCTTGTGTACTAGACTGTTTTTTGGATTACCCTATTGGACTTGTGCTGATAAACAATAAATATTATTTATTTATTTAAATTGTGCTTGTGTGGACATTGAAATAGTTTGTTTTGGTCCGTGTTGAGCTTGAACAACACCAGGCTCGTCACAATAGATACCTATTTCCTCTCTGTGTGTTCAATTGAAAGCTATCCAGCTGCAAGCTAGTTTAGCTTAGCACAGATTAATGCTAAATGGAAGCTGATGCGGACCAGCTAGCCTAGCTGTTGGCCAAAGACACCTGTCTCAGAGTTTGAAGCTAGGCTAGTTGTCTGTATTTCCATGAATGCTTTCCATTAATTTGTGCTAAGCTAGGCTAGCGTGCGGGCGGATAGCTTTCTACTGCACACCAGAGGAAATTGGTATCCATCTTCTTGTCTGACTCTGGAGAAGATGGTAAGCATACTTGCACCATTTTGCATAAACTGGAAGGTTAAACAAGTAAACAACAACTCTTCTTCAGAGGAAAGTTAACATGATTTTGCACTGCTAGGTAAATGGATGGATCACTGGTCTGAATTGATTGATTGATTGATTGATTGATTGATTGAAAACTTTATTAACAGATTGCAGAATGGGTACAATACAGTACAGCTCAATACAGACAATTGTTAATATATAATATATAATAATACATTGGGATATTGACAACCATACTGGGTAATTTACATTGGAGGTGGTTGGGGGGGGGGGGGGGGGAGACACACTGTATAAACAAGCAAAACTGTACATTGAGGGGGGGGGGGGGGAGGAGACACTGTACAAACAAACAAAATTGTACATTGGACTATTGACAACCATACTAGATAAATGACTGTACATTGGAGGGGGTTGGGTTAGGATATTTACAGGGGCCAGTTTTGAATTGCATTCTCCCGTAGGTGTCCCTTGAGAGAGGTTTTGAAAGTGGGTAGTGATCCACATTCCTTTACAGCTTTGGGTAGGGCGTTCCACATTGATGTGGCATAATTGCGAAACGTGTTTAGTCCCTTATTTGAGCCGAATCTGGGTTTAACATGATTTGTGGAGCTCCCTCTGATGTTGTGATCGTGGTATTCACTGACCTTTGGGAAGTATCTTGACATGTACATGGGTACCTTGGTCCGGTTGGTCGTGTAGTGTATCTTGTAGACCAGGCCCATTGCAAGTTGCTGTACTCTGTCGTCTACTCTAAGCCATCCTAGGTCTCAAGTTTGCATTCACTGACACAAGATGACTTAGCTAAACTTGTATCTCTGATGACCAGTGTGGTCGCATGAGAACATGTTGTAGCAGTTGTGTGCAATTAAGCATGTTAAGCTTAAATTGGACTACACAAATAATGCGTGCATAAGCATACATGTTTCATGTTTTGAAAAATGTGTGTCAGAGTTATAGGGTCATAATGAATGATAATACATTTTTGAAGCTTTACGCATTGATGGAAAGCAACATGTATATTTCAGTACTATGAGTTTATTAATCTCATAGAGTAAGACGGTAAGCTGTCTAAAAGCTGGTCAGAGGAGGCATTTTAATTTCAGGACCTTTGAAAACCCAAGGGATTTTGCCTCGTCACCATGCAGGGACACACTGGAAACCATGAACCACCTAGAAACTCGCAGATAAAGGAAAAATGTACTTGTTCGGGGGGAAAAAATGCCACAAACTCTGTCTAAACTATTTGTCATTTGTAATGTCACCTACCAGTTTTCTCTAGTAACGTCAGGGTAGTGTTTAAACACTTAGCTAATTAATTCCTATCCGTGATAATTCACTGCAACATTACAGGAAATGGCTTAAAGGAACACTCACATTTTGGGAAACACAGTTACTTGGCATCTTCCCCAGAGTCAGACAAAAAGACTATCAGTTTTATCTCTGTGTCCAGTAGACTCGGAGAGAGGTACTGTATGGGTGCATGCTAGCCTAACTTAGCACAAGGACTGTAAGCAGTAGGAATCAGCTAGCCTGCAACTTCCAACTCCAAAACTTGATTGATAATTGTATTAACAGATTGCAGAATGGGTACAATACAGTACAGCTCAATACACACAATTGTTAAGGGGATGCAGACCAGAGAAAGACTTTCGTCTTGTTTGCATCAGCGTCCCCCATTTTCAATTCATCATAACATATATGACAATGACATACAGATACTGTTTCATATTTAAGCATTACATCATGTGCAGGAGTGTGTTATGAGACTTAGAGCATGCTTAGGGGTGGTTGTTAGGCCAGAGGTGCAGCCGAGGGTCGTTAGACCCCCCTAGGCAATGCATGCTCTAATTCTCATAAAACACGACTACAAGCGGTGTAATGGCTTTTATGCAATTGGCGCATGCATCCAACCTTATTGCCATACAATAAACACACATTAATTGAAGATTTATTGACACAACCATCCGCAGAAAAAGTAGTAAAATAAAAAATAAAAAATAAAAAGAGAAGTTGCCTCCGCTGTTTCAAGGCATGCCATCTAAGAATGAAGTGAGCGTGTGTTATCGGATTGATTGATTGAAAATTGTATTACAGATAGACAGTGCTTACATCTTTATACATTTGCCGAATTCATCCAACCTTATTGCTATACAATAAACACACATTAATTGAAGCATAATGGATATTTATTCACAACCATCCGCAGAAAAAGTAGGTTACATTTTTTTTTCTTTTTTTTTTAACCTACTTTCTATAGAAGCAGCTCGGAGGTGCGCTGTTTCAAAGCATGCCATCTAAGAATGAAGTGAGCGTGTGTTATTGGAATGATTGATTGATTGATTGAACATTTTATTAATGTCCGCCTTCTTTCGAACTGGTTATGCTTTGGATCTCTTTCGAAGTCGGTTATGCTTAGAGTTTGGAATCAGGGCTGGTGGTCTATCGCCCTGCTCTAAAGATAAACTCTAAGCATAACCGACTTCGAAAGAGGGCCAAAGCATAACCAGTTCGAAACAACAAGGCTTCAAAGCATGCCGTCTAACGGTGAAGTGAGCGTGTGTTATTGGAATGATTGATTGATTGAAAGTTTTATTAATGTCCGCCTTGTTTCGAACTGGTTATGCTTTGGCCCTCTTTCGAAGTCGGTTATGCTTAGAGTTTGGAATCAGGGCTGGTGGTCTATCGCCCTGCTCTAAAGAAAGGCTTCAAAGCATGCCGTCTAACAGTGAAGTGAGCGTGTGTTATTGGATTGATTGATTGAAAATTGTATTAACAGTGAAATGAGTGTCCTTTTGACGAATGGCATCTAACAACACACTTCGCACGATTTATATTTTGTTTAACAATGAGTCATGACCAACCAATTACATAATCCAACATCGTGTAAGCAACTAACACATTCCACGTGACAGAATCGTTTTTGAATGAGTCGTTATGACGCTATCAATACATCCATTCATAAAGATTATTCTCCGCCATCTTGGTTTCATTCCTAAAACCACGAACGGCGGAGTGATTGTAATTTGGTTGTGGGTTCTGGGATCACAAGCGTGTGTGATGATAAATAACAACATCTAACTTGACTGTTTCAGCCAATCGGAATCGAGAGATTTGCATGCCATTGTATAAAGACATTTATGACATACCAGATCTACAAATATACAGTACTGTTTGAGTACAAAAAGAGAGTATATACATTTGAGGGGGAAGAAACTGTACATTGGGTAGGTGGGGGGGCTGTACATTGGAGGTGGGGTGGGGGGGGACTGTACTTTGGAGGGGGTTGTGTTTGGACATTTACAGGGGCCAGTTTCGAATTGCAGTCTCCCGTAGGTGCTCTTTTAGAGTGGTTTTGAAGGTGGGTAGTGATTCACATTCTTACAGCTGCGGGTAGGGAGTTCCACATTGATGTGGCATAATTGCAAAATGTGTTTAGTCCCTTGTTTGAGCCGAATTTGGGTTTAACATGATTTGTGGAGCTCCCTCTGGTGTTGTGGTTGTGGTATTCACTGACCTTTGGGAAGTATTTTGACATGTACATGGGTACCTTAGTGGTGTAGTGTATCTTGTAGACCAGGCCTATTGCAAGTTGCTGTACTCTGTCGTCTACTCTAAGCCATCCTAGGTTGTCAAAGTGGGCAGGGGTGAGGTGGGTTCTATGAGTAAGTCAAGTCAATTTTATTTATATAGCACATTTCCAGGCAGCAGTAGCTGGCACCAAAGTGCTTCACAGGCAGGTTGATAAAAACAAAATAATGTGATGCAAGATATAAGATTAAAAACATAATAAAGCAGTGAAAGTAATAAAAACAAAATAATATTATGCAAGATATAAGATTAAAAACATAGTAAAGCAATGAAAGTAATAAAAACAGGTAGGACACAGTAAAACAAAGAGGATAGAAGGGCCAGGGGTCTAGTGGTGATTAAGTGGGGGGGAAGGCCAAGGAGAACAGGTGGGTTTTTAAAAGTGATTTAAAAGCCTGCACGGTCTGGGCGGTCCGTACGCTGAGGGGGAGGCTGTTCCACAGTCTAGGCGCTGCGGTGGAGAAAGCTCCGTCTCCCCTAGTCTTGAGCCTAGTTCTAGGCACCACCAGTAGCAGCTGGTCAGCTGATCTGAGGGATCGGTGGGGGGTGTGGCGGTGCAGGAGTTCGGACAGATAGGGAGGGGCCGTGCCATTTAGTGATTTAAAAACATTTAGGGCTAATTTAAAATCTATCCTAAAGGCAGGCAGGCAGCCAGTGGAGCGAGGCCAAAACTGGGCTGATATGTTCATGTTTTTTTGTTTTGGTGAGGAGGCGCGCGGCTGCGTTCTGCACCAGTTGTAGGCGGCGAAGCAAGGATTTGTCGATGCCCGTGTAAAGGGCATTGCAGTAGTCGAGGCGAGTGGTGACAAAGGCATGTATCACCGTCTCTAGGTTACTTTGGGAGAGGTATGGCTTTGTCTTCGCCAGGAGTCTAAGGTGGTAAAAACAGTTTTTGACTACGGCGCTGACCTGTTTGTCAAATTTAAAATTGCTGTCGAAGATGACCCCGAGGTTCCTGACAGAGGTGGAGAGGTTTGGACCCAGGGGACCAAGTGCGTCAATGAGGGGGGTCGGGGGGGGGGGGGCACTATTAAAAACAATGACCTCGGTTTTCCCTTCGTTTAATGTCAGGGAGTTTTCAGACATCCAGCACTTGATTTCTGCCAGGCAGTCAAGTAGTGGTGTTATTGATGTTTTCCCTTGGGTGGGTTTTAAGGGGAGGTAGACCTGCACGTCATCGGCGAAGCAATGGAATAAGATGTTATGTTTTGCCAAGATCTGGCCTAGGGGGATTATATATAGGAGGAAGAGAGTGGGACCCAATATCGAGCCTTGGGGCACCCCGCAGGTGAGGGGGGCCACAGAGGAAGTGAAGTCACCAAGTTCGGTCAAGCAGTAGTCTGACCAGTTTGTTTTGTGATGTTTGTCATTTTGTTTTTAGCACCTTTGAGGTGCTTTGGTACCATGAGGTGCAAGCATAGTCGTAGTACCCTTGAATGAGTGCTCATGCCAGAGTCTTCAGGGTATTCTTGTTTACCAGAGAGGAGATCCGGTACAAGAATCTAATTCGTTGGTTGACTTTTTTGATTACATTGGATGCCATTTTGTCACAGGAAAGATTTTCCTCTAGGATGGAACCCAGGTATGTAATTTCATCTTTCCTTGTGACAATATTGTCACCCACTGTAACTGAGAAGCCGTCGGTCTTGCTGAGTTTGTTTTTTGAACCAAAGAGAATGGACTCTGTTTTACCCAGGTGTAATGATAGTTTATCAGCGAGCCAGGTGCAGGTTCTGCCGAGTTCCGAGCTGAGTTTTTTTCAACCTGTAACTTGTTCTTGTCAGAGACCAGCAGGGCTGAGTCGTCCGCGAACAGGAACAAGTTGCAGTCACAAGCTGATGACATGTCATTTTCATAAATTAGGAACAGTAACGGTCCTAGTATGCTTCCTTGTGGAAGACCACAGCTTATATCAATTTTCTCATCTGACTCCGGTGAAAATGGCAAATAAATAAATGTATTTCCCAAATTGTTGAGTGTTCCTTTTTAAACTTGCGACTTCCAGGGCGGCTAGGTGGTGTAGTGGGCAAGGCGCTCGCCACCAACGCTGGAGACGCTGGGTTCGAGCCCAGCTCTCGGCGTTGCTACCAGCTTGGCTGGTCGCTCATACTAACACAATTGGCAGTGTTAGGGGTGGGAAAGCTGGTGGGTGGGTCCTGGGCGTTGTAAACAGAAAAAAACTCCTACAGTTCGGTCGGGGCGCCTGCTCAGCGAAGGAAGGATCTGGAGGGAGGTAGTGTGACCTTCCACACGTTACACTCTCCCAGTGAGAATCTGCGCTGCCAGGCTGGCTGCCGGCTGGCTGCACATGTGTCTGAGGATAGCATGTGATAGTCTCCGGCCTCCCGGACCAACAGTAGGGGGGGTGCGCAACAACCAGGAAGGGAGTTGGGAATTGGCATAACGACTAACCGTGGGATGGGAGAAATCGGAAAAAGGAGGGGGAAAAAGATAATAATAACAAAAAAAATAAAATAAAATTGCGACTTCTTCTGCACCAACACTGTACAGCATGCTGCCCTAAGAAGCTCTTGCACTACAGTTTCCAGAGGGCGCTTCTGGGTTTCTCCGATGAAGCATTTATAGGCATTGGTTACTAAGAATAAATATGATTTTTGTGAAGCCTGTTCACACATGTAATAGTCATTTTGGACTATACAAATAAACGTCACTTGACTTGTAGAAAATTGCTTATGTGATTGAATATACAGTAGCTTGAGGCCTTTTGTCGTATGTTTTCTATTGTCAGGAAGAACGGGGTCATTCTCAACATCTCGTCTGCCAGCGGGATGTATCCTGTTCCTCTTCTCACTGTCTATTCTGCCTCCAAGGCAAGTACATTATGCAAGGGATTAATAATTGAAATGTAATTTTAATAGGAGGCATAAGTACAATATATACAACATACAATCAGTGCGAAAATATCCAGATAGTGAGGAGAAATGTATTCTTTTAGCTGACTGCTTCTGAATTGGTATTTTTGTTGTTCAGAAGTCATTCAAGTAATCCATACTGTATTTGTATTGTACTATTTTGGCAATTTTTCTAGCAATAGTGTGTGCGAGTTCTACCTTCTACTATAGTTATTTACTAGCTACCCATTATTAAGAGCAAAACTGCACACTAGTCCTACTTACTTTGCTCATATTGACCCAATGGGATCATACTTTATTTATTGATATCTTTATTTAGACTCCCTGCCTTCCTCCCCAATCCTGCATTTCTTTACTTCTTTACTTCTGTATTTATTTTATAATTTAAATTGTAGGAATGTTCAGTATCTTTTTAGGTATGTTCTTAACCCGTCATAAATCTAAATACAGGCTGATATTGCTTTATACTGTACACTTGTTATAGTTTTAAAAACTATAATGCTTAGCTGTCGCATTGTTTCAAACTTTATCTCAAGCACTTTGCCAAATTACTGGAAATGGAGAATGAGAAAAAAGTCTAATTCCATGTTATAATCTTTTGGTGATGGTGCTAAACTTTTGATTATTTGGTTTATGGATGAGACCTTTTTAAAGCATACCTCTGTTTTACAGGCATTTGTGGACTTCTTCTCAAGAGGACTGCAGCTTGAATACAAAAGCAAAGGAATTATCATCCAGGTAAAACAAGTACCAGACATTATTGTCCCAGAAATGTCAATAATGGAATTCTTTCTCCCTGCTGAATCAAACCGAAAACTGTGATGTGAACCGAATTGTGATTTTTGTGAACCGTGTTGGATTTCGCGATTATCAGCCAATAATCACCTCGTCGCCTGTGGCTCCGTGAGGTTTCTGCGTTGTGTTCATCTCTTTCTCATCGTACTAGCTGATAACGATATCTTCCCCTGTTGATGCATTCGTCTCAAAAGAATTAACGACACACTGGAAAGAGGATACCTCCTGGTTGTTGACGTTTATTCTCATAAATATACTCTGTACAAGATGGAAACCGTTCTGAAAAGTCTTTGACTGCTATTGAATTAATTATTCTAATGACCTCTCTATCAGCCCGGTGGTTGTCGCGGCCTAGTGTTATCCAAAAGCCTTCCCTATTAGCCGAAGCTAGCTCGTGGCAACCAGAGGGTGGGGGCTACGCGTCAGCTTCCCTTCCCCTACCCTCTAGCTCCTGAGGTCTCTGTCTACGTGTCCACGCTTCGTTTCTGAGTCTAACCGGAAGAACTCTCAGCTATAAACTATAGTCCTTAGAAACCGGTGGCCATCCCCGTAGCCACGTCCCTTCTCTCGTTACAAATATTTTTTTGTCCGGTCCAGGTTTTACTTCTCTGGGATGAAGCTAGATACTATTGCATTGACTGTGGGGACTGGGAGCAGCGTGTTTTTGGATATAATGTTGGATCAATAAACGCGATCAATATTTGGAATGGCGATCAGGAATTGGATTAATCTTTTTGCATGACATCAGATGTGAGGTAAGGCCTTTATGTTACGAGTCTTGGGGTAATCGGATGTTCCTATCACCTCCATCAGAGCGTGTGTGTGAGTTTCGCGCCGACCAAAGTATAGAAAACGATTTTTCAGATCCTGCTGCTCTTTGTGCATAAGTACACATATAATGGCGATAATCTAGCGTTTATTTGAAAACTATTTATAAATCAAGCGACAAATGGCACGATTTCTAAGGAAATACATTTAAGCTCGATTTGCTGGGGTTTATTGAGATGAGACAGAACACTCTAGAACATATTGATATTCATCACGGTATAAAATGGAAATGTATGTATGAAAAATGTTTCTGTTTCGTGCATTTTGACTGGAAGCAACTCATTGACGACCACTGTTATTTAGATATATTGCTATTATATTTTATATGTTTTATGCACTCGCAAATAAGTCCTTTCCTCCAATGGATATAGCGTTGGCCCAGAAGGGCATCAGCAGAGGGCGCTGTTAGCCCTGAAAGAGTTAAGGAACATTTTACTGTAAATATGCCAGTTTAGCCAGGTTGGATTGTGGTACATAAATCTGTTGTCTAAGCAAACATTATACCACTATAAGCAAACATTAACTCAAATGTTGCACAAAATTATATCTGAAATATTTATTATTTGAAAATGGGTTTTTATATCACACTTTACATGTATATGCACTTAACATCAATTGGATTAATTAATTAATGTGATTTTACATACATGGGGAGATATCATGATATTGCTATGAGGTGATATCAGTTTCTCCCAGCCCTAATTATAACCCTGGCAGTATTGTCTCTGAATGGTGTAACCATTAGAAGTCTTCTTGCAGAGTGTCATGCCATTCTTTGTGGCAACCAAGCTGAGTAAGATCCGACGGGCCACACTTGACAAACCCAGTCCAGAGCGCTATGTGGCAGCAGAGCTCAATACCGTGGGACTGCAAACTCAGACCAATGGATACCTGCCCCATGCTATCATGGTGAGTGTGTGTACAGTGAAGAGGGTACTTTATCCTTATTTGAATAATTACGATTTTCACATACTGTACTTTTTAATTTGCTATTCACGTGCCCTAACGATACAAAAACAAAGATGAATGAAGAGTGGAACTAACAATGCCAAATCACTGAAAAGTAGAACTAACAAAAGATTCACCTAACAATCAAACACAACTGTGTATAATGGGGTCTGAAAGGCACCACAAACCATTGCTTACAGTGGAGGAGTAGATTGTTTGTTGAACAATGTCTTTATAGAGGATTCTGGCCGCCATAATAAATCACATTCTGAAAAGCCAGTGAATAGAGGATTTGACAGGGTACATTTTTCAAAGTATTCCCTGGGTTCTCAACCTCATTGTCATCTCTCTGAAAGAGCACAAATATACAGTGTACTCGAGAACCCCTGGCACTTTAAGTAAATGTGAACAAAAAAGTATCAGTTTTTTCAGTTTTATCTTGCACCAATGGGAGAAAGCCCCTTTTACCGTGTTAGTTTAGTTGTTACATGTTTTGTGCTATGGACAGTTTTTGTCCTCTTCAAGCCAACCTCGGATAAGTGATTTGGTGGAAAACGCAGGATAAACTACAAATGTGAAGCATGAAAGCCTAATGTCAGGGAATTCAGGATTTAAAAAAGAAACGAAACAAAAAAAATAACTATTTACCTGATTTTAGTCATTCATCGTGGAGGGTAGGCTTCAAATGCTATCATACAGAGTTATATGGCTAGACTATAGTTTGAGGTAGGTAGTTAAGATTATATGATTACTATGATTTGATTACAGTGTAAGGAAGTTGTAGAAAGCAGACGGGTAAAAAAAATGCAAGGAGCATTGAGAACATAATAACTAACATTCTCACATAGCAAGTGAGATAATTAAGAACAACTATTTCAGTAAATGTACTTAATTCAAACTCTCTATCTGACGTAAAAAAAATTGTTATGATTAGGGATGCTCGATATTGGCTTTTTTACCTATACCGATATTGTCCAACTCTTAATTTCCGATACCGATATATGCAGGGCTCCCCCCCCAAAATGGAATAATTTCAGGTAATTAACATTACATATCTCTTGTTGTGGAATTAACACAACATTATGCATACTTTTGACAATAAATAAAATCAGAATTTGTTCTTACTTGCTTGCCTGGGTAAATAAAGGTTCTAGAAATGTAAAAAAAAAAAAAATGAAAACGGATACCGATATTTTCCGATATCACATTTGAATGCCCATATCGGCCGATAATATCGGTAGGCCGATAATATCGGACATCCCTAGTTATGATCAGGGCTGAAGTTGAATAAAATATTTATGACTGTTTAGACTGCATTACTCTCTGTCACAGTGATCTCCTGGTTGTTCCCCACTTAGGTTATCTAACTATCGCGCTGCCGCAACCAAAAACACTGGCCTGGCCTGCTTCTAAGTTCAGTGGCATGACTGCGGACAAAAATAAATATTATATAAAAAAAAAAAAAGTACCACCAGCAGGGGGCCCAAGTACCACCGGTGGTATGCGTACCACAGGTTGAGAACCACTGGCCTAGGGTATAGGTAGTGGAGTTCATAGTTTATATGGTATGGGGGCAGGGTGCTGGGCCTCCTTCCTGTAGGCTGACTCATTGTTGTTTTTAATGAGGTCCACCACCATTTTGTCATCTGCAAACTTGATAATGGGGTTGGTGCCATGTACAGGAGTGCAGTCATGAGTGAAGAGGTAGTAGAGAATGGGGCTCAGCACACAGCCTTGCGGGACGCCGGTGTTCAGGGTGAGGTTGGAGGAGGTGAGATTGTCTATCCTAACAAACTGGGGTCTGTTAGTTAGGAAGTCAAGTATCCAGTTGCAGACATGGGTTAATGTCGAGGTCCTTGGTTTCCACGAGGTCACCAAGTTTGGAGATGAGTTTGGAAGGGATGATGATGTTGAATGCTGAGCTGAAGTCGTTGAACAACATTCTCACATGGGTGTAGCTCTCATCCAGGTGGGAGAGGGCGGAATGTAGCGCTGAGGAAATGGCGTCCTCCGTGCTCCGTGTTTATTCAGTGAGGGTGAAAGGCCAGATTTGAGGTGAGCCAGGACCAGTCTCTCGAAGCACTTCATGATAATGGGGGTGAGTGGAACAGGGCGGAAGTCGAGGCCCGTGGTAGAGGAGTGTTTCGGCACTGGCACGATGGAGGTGGTTTTAAAGCACGCTGGGACAACTGCCTGGGCTAGTGACAGGTTGAATATGTCTGTTAAGACCTCGGCCAGTTGCTCAGCGCAGTTCCTGGGCACACGGCCAGGGATGCCATCAGGGCCATCTGCCTTACGTGCATTAGTCCTGCTCAGTGCGGTACACACGTTGGTGGGGGAGAGAGTGAGGGGTTGGAGATTAGCAGGCAGAGCAGCCTTGATGGTTGTCCCTGTCAAAGCGGGCATACAAGTTATTGAGCTCATCAGGGAGGGAGGGCTCAGTTGGTTCCCCTATTCAGATTAGCTCTGGCTGAACAGTAGGCCTGCGTGTCACCAGATCTAAAAGCGGTGTCACCTCTGTTCATCCACGGCTTCTGATTGGGGAATGTAGTGGTGACACTGTCAATGTTGCAGTTGATGTAGTCCACAACGGATGAGGTGTAGGAGTTTATGTCTGTAAGAGTCCAGGGTCGACTGGGTGGAAAATGTGCTCCAGTCTGTGTTGAAACCGGTGCTGCAGTTCAGAGTCTGCCCCTTCAGGCCATAATTTGACTGTTCTAATTGAGGGCTTCACACATTTGATGAGTGGTTGGTTTGTACTAGTGATGCACGATATATCGGCCGCCGATATGGCTGTTTTTTTACACATCGGTATTGGTCCAATATCAAGATAAGGCCGATATACAAAAAAATATATATATATATTTTTTTTTACATGTTTTGGCCTTAAATAGTTTCAAAATATCAGTCATTTCTGAAAATAAGTTACAAAAGTAAAAAAAAAACTGCGTTTTGGAAAATAGCTCTTTATTTGATTATCATAAAAAAGTGTTTTCTATACAGAGATATCGACATCGGTAAATATCGGTATCGGCCAGAACAGCAATATTAATATCGGTTATCGGTATCGGCCACAATTTTCACATCGGTGCATCACTAATTTGTACTTGGGAAGAAGGAACAAAGAAAGGTGGTCAGTTTGTCCCAGTTATGCATCCGTTATGTTGGGAGTAAACATGGTCTAGTGTTTTGTCTCCTTGTGGCGCAAGAGACTGAGGCCATGTCCAGACGAAAACTATTTCGGTTGTATCCGTCAAAGTATTTAATCGAGAACAATTTTTAGGTTGGAGTGAGTACATCTCCTGCAACAATAAAGACTGTCTCTGGGTGTGAGTTCTGTTTGCTAATGGCAGCATGCAGTTCCTTCATTGCTAGCTTTGCATTAGCAGGAGGTATATAGGCTGTAGTCACAATGGTAGCTGTAAATTCCCTGGGCTGATAGAAATGTCTGCACTTGATCATGATATATTCCATTTTAGCAGAGCAGTGACTCACAATGGTGGTATTGTTTGTTCACCAAGTTCTGTTTATATAAATGCAGAAACCTCCACCTCTGGTTTTGCTGGAGCAGTCAGCTGTTCTGTTCGCCCTGTAGAGAGTAGCTCAACAGCACTGTCATGAAACCCGCTATTAAGCCAGCATTCCGTGAAAATCATAATGTTGCAGTCCTTAATCCATTTATGATAGATGATCTGCAGCCGCAGTTCATCCATTTTGTTTACCAGAGACCGCATATTGGTGAGGAAGATACTGGGTAGTGACGGTGAGGGGTTAGCATTAGTTTAGCCCGCAGTCCTCTGCACGTACCTCTTCTGTTTATGCTCACGGCGGGGCGAGCTCAGCCAGCTGGCCACACTGGGTTGGTATTCCCTTGTGTTCGAAGGATCTCCTTGGGGAGCTGAAGATCACCAATAATTGTCAAGATTGTTGTAATCTAACTTCCAAAAGATATTATCTGGTGTATAAGAAAACAAGACTGTTCTGGGTGAGCCGACTTGGGTGAACTGTCTTGTTGTTGTGCACGCGCCGCCATCTTGGTCCAATAGGGCTTAATATACCTTCAGTTGATTAATCGGTTGGTTTGGTCTTAGTCTACCAATCATAGTAGTAGTAGTTTATTGTCACGAATAAAGTACAGGTACATTGCAGTGAGATGCTTGGTTCATACTAGGGCTGTCTTAAATACTTCGAAGCTTCGAAGCTTCGTTCGATGGCACAAGCTTCGAACATTAAAAAAAAATCGAAGTTTAAAAAAAAACAAAAAAAAACGTTTAATTTATTTATTTTTTACTTTGTGTGTGTGCATGGGGCCATTGGGTGGGGCCGGGGGACAAATACACTGGAGGAAAGTAACCCAGTTCAGCACTGCCCAAATTATATCATCACTATTGCCTGTTTGAAGGATATCATCTATCTACACCGGTATGACTGTGTATGAACGAATAATGGACTCTGTAAGCGCTCTGGGGTCTCTGGGGTGTCACGAAGAGCGCTATATAAATCGAATCCATTATTATTATTATTAAACACATATACACCACCTACACGCCTATTCTCAGTCCTTGCCCCACAATGGTGGAATGAACTACCCACCCCAGTTAGGACAGCCGAATCCCGTCCAATCTTTCGCCGTCGACTAAAGACGCACTTCTTCAACCATTATCTGAAAAAAAATAAAAAAAATCTAACCCTAACTAACTGTACTGTCATGCACTTGTCCTAATAAACTAACCTACACTGTAACACGCAACACTTTGATGAATATTGTTACTCAGCTGATAGAGTTGTATCTTTCCTGATGACCTGTCGTACAGAACTTGTAAGTCGCTTTGGATAAAAGCGTCGGCTAAATCAGGGGTTCTCAACCTTTCTGCTGCCAAGGCACCCCTGTGTTCAATAAAATATTCCAGGGCACCCCTACATACGATAAAGACTTTCCCGGTCCTGTCTTTTTTGCTACAATGATGATACAATGACTCTTTATTTGCCGTGCTGTCGTTGAGATGTTTTGTTGTTTGTTTGTCTTTGTTGCTTGTTGGTGAATCTGCAAATATGAATTGCCCCACGCGGGATCAATAAAGTTGTCTGAATCTGATGACAAAAGTTTTTTTTTAAATACAGAAAAGGATCACTAAAGTGCTATCTGTTGCAGCTGCACTGTTCTCCATAAAAATAGCATATTTGGATAAGTTTGACAATTTCTCAAAAACAGAAAATCATGTATTTTTTTTAAATACAGAAAAGGATCACCAAGTTACCATTTCTCAAAAAATATAAATAAATACAGAAAATAAGCACTTGTTCACTCAGTGGACATTTCTAGCTCAATGCGAGGTCTGCTGCTGCTGGCTAATAATACGGTCAATACGTGGGGAGATCTTTGACAAGGCAACACGCATGTCATCCTCAAGGCTCAACTTGGCCCTATATTTTGTTTTCAGAGCTGTCATGGATGAAAAGCCAGCTTCACACAGATATGTGGGGCTGAATGGTATCAACACCTTAACTGCAGCATCATGAGATACTTGGTACTCAGCACCACACTCTGAAACTAGCTCTCCAGGTGGTATCAGATGAGATTTCAATGAGTTCTTCCAAGAGTTTGGATGGAGATGTGTCAGGAAGCTTTGTCTCAATGTTGTCTGTAAAGTATTTTTTTATCCAGAGTAACTTGGTGATACTTTTCTGTGTTTTATTAAATAATGATTTTCAGATTTTTAGAAATGGTCAAACTTATCCAAATATGGTATTTTCATGGAAAACAGTGCAGCTGCAACAGATAGCACTTTAGGGATAATTTTCTGTAATCCAAAAAGAATTTGGATTCACTATAAAGTGCCTGTTCACTATAAAGTGCCACGTTTTGATATATTGAGCTTTAAACTTTAAGTAAATTTTTTGGAACACGCAACCTAAAACATCTTCCTCTCCCAAACCGTTCCTGCAATTGTTTTATGTTGCATGATGATCATGGATACATTTATGTATTGTATTTTTTATGTTTAAATATCAACATAATCTGTCTGTCCACCCTCAGTACATTTACTATCAATATAATATAGTAGTCTGACTTCATCATCTTTTCAAACGCACACACATAGAGGGAGAATGCCCCCCCCCCCCCCTCCTCCCCAGTCCTCCTTCCAAGTCCCCACTCTGCTGTTCTCTGTCGCTCTGAACAGGGCTTTAGCTTGTTGTTAGCTTATGGTAACGGGACATTAATTCCGGTCTTAAACACAACGTGGTCATAAAGGAATGGCAAGGATTGCAAAGCATGTTATATGCATTTGACCCGTTGCGGAATAAAACAGCAGGGATTTGTTTTGGGTCGCAAAAACACTACCCTTGCTGTGTTTCAATGTCCGCGTTCCAGATCCAGACGCTACTAATACTGCTGAGCTGAGAGACGCTACTGCTCACTGCTCAGCCTGCCTGAGATGCATCCTATTGGCTGTGTGCTGGAGCGGATATGAGTCACGACACCACGGATTTTCAAAATAAGAGTATCATAATGACCTTAATGTTGCTAGCTTTCGGAGCCTAGTTATTATAGCTGGAGCTGCGCGTGGGCATAAATGAGACCCGCTATAGGATTTTCAAAATAAGACTGTTGTCATTCTATATTTTTAAAGAACATTGCCAGGCATCTCGCGGAACCCCTGACAGCTCTCCGCGGAACCCCTGTGTGCCGCGGAACCCCTGTTGAGAACCGCTGAGCTAAATGACTAAATGTAAATGCCTTGTAGAATTCCACACATAAGAAAGAAAGGTACTGGGATGAATAAACAAAATAGGAAATAAAATGTAGAAATGCATGCAATACATAAATAAATATGAATCTCCATATATGAAATAGAACATTTAGATAAGGTGCTACTGAGATGTTTTGGTGAGTTCTTTGTTTTTTTGTGGAAGTAGCCCTTCTTAAAAATGCATGAACATTCACTGATAATTGGTCTGTAGTGGAGTCTACAAGGTCTACATTGCCGGACCATGTCGAATCCGGACCTTGTGTAGACTGACATAATTCTGTGCATAGTTTAGTCTACACAGGCCATATTTCAAATAATCAAAATCTTACTTCATTCATCTTAAACATTCTTGATTTGGGGGATTGGTAGTTCCCATGAAATCTGAAGTTGTTCAAACGACAACAGCGATCCACCTTGAATTAAATCACACAGCCGTGTTGGCTGCGTCACAGTCACGAAAGGGGCTACTTAATTCATTAATCCAATCCACTTTATTTATAGAGCACATTTAAAAACATCAAAGTTTACCAAAGTGCTGTACAAGTCCCACAACATAAGATAAAAAAAAAATAATAATAATAATATATATATTTTTTAATTCGAAGCTTCGAATTAAAATCGAAGCTAGGCCCCGAAGCTTCGATTGCCAAAAAAAAATTCGAAGGTCAGCCCTAGTTCATACACATACAGCTCATTATAGTAATATTCCACAATTATTACAGTTGATAGTAATAATGGCACACATAAATTTCACACCAACATGCGCATTTGTTGATACATGCAGGTAATTTGTTAGTTAATTTGTCTATTTGTATGGCGGTCTCCATACTGTCTCCATGTTAGTGTCAAAGGTGTTAGCCAGGTTGGCCCGTCATACTATCATCATAAATGTATTCATGTTTCTCTTATTGGAGCATAATGTCAGCAACTTGGTACTTGCTGAACTTGTTGTTTTTCCCAGAGGTGGCATAGTTAACTGAGCCTATCTCCGCAAATAGAGGGGATAGTGAATCATCTTACGGAGCCTACCGGCAGCTGCCAACGATGTCTAGGATGGTCGGATAAAGGAGCCAAGGGGAAGACTTGCTTCTTGCCTTATTTAACCACTTCCTTATTTTTGCAGAGGAAGTACTTGAAGTTTTCTCTGAATATGCCTTTATCGGTCAGCGCCTTTTTATATAGTTCTATGGTCAGCACAAACTCATTTGCAAGGGCTGCATCTTTCTCAAGAGGGATTGTTGTGTTTGTTGTATGTAGCAACTCTCTTGAGAGAAGGCACTCTGACCTGCTGTAGTAGTATACTGTTTTTTTTAAGCACATACTTCTGTTAAGCAGATATTGCTGTCTCTGTGCAAATCCAATATGATTATGTGACTCTGCATGATGTAATGGAGACTGTTGACTGTTGTAAGGGCTTGGCGCTTTACCAGTCTCAATCTGAACACTGAATAAGAGACTAAACAGTATATCCATCAGTATATCTGGCATCTTTTGCATGGCTTAAAGGCCCCTACAGAAGATGACTACCGACAAAATAAAATGTTGTACTGGCTGAGACATTGTTTTCTTATGGGCAGAGCGATGGTGCCTAACTAGGCGGCAGCGCTACCCTGTGTGGCGCACAACTCAAAATTGCCACCGAGCTCTGCACTCAGTTATGTTACTCAGTTAGAATTTTACATTTACATTTACATTTAGTCATTTAGCTGACGCTTTTATCCAAAGCGACTTACAAGTTCTGTACGACAAGCCATCAGGAAGGGCACAACTCTATCAGCTGAGCAACAATGTTCATCAAAGTGTTGAGTGCTACAGTGTAGGTTAGTTTATTAGGACAAGTGCATGACAGTACGGTTAGTTAGGGTTAGATTTCTTTTTTTTTTTTTTTTTTTTTTTGAATTATTTCAACTTTGACCGTGGTTGCCGTTGACCTTACAAAGTGCTATTTAAAATGTTTTGTTTTATTTGTCACATATAAGGTACATGCACATTATAGTGAAATACTTGGTTCTGTATGAGCCCCCTGAGATTGTGCTTCATACAGTAAACATGTACAAAGAATAAAGACCAAACACTATACAATATATACACACTAGTACAAATGAAGAGCAACATGCAAACTAATGAGTTAGGGATCTAGTGCAAATATTTTAGTAATAAATAGATAGAATATACGGTAGTGTTAAAAATGGTTTAAAGTGAGTGTGTGGATGTGTGTGCAATGAATGTAGATGGATGGGTTAGTGTTGCATAGCATCATTGAGCACGTTTCTAATTTCCTGCTTCTGGGGCAATACTTATCTTGTAAAGTCACAAAGTACTTAGAAACACATTTAAGTAAATATTTTTTCTTTTGAATTCCTTGCCATTAACACATTGACTGCCATGCTTCTATCCATCAATGTATGATCACTGCCACCAGTCTAAGGTCGCTTTCACACAGGGGCTGTTTGGTCCGGACTTTCGGACCAGAATTCGATAGTCCGGTTTTTCGGGTCTGTGTGAATGCGCGTCGAACTCGGTTCGCGGACCAAACAGTCGAACTCTGGTCCGCCTGAAAACGTCTGTCTCGGTTCGGCTTCATCGAACCAAACGCGAACCAAATATAGGAAGTGATTATTATTACCACTGCTCGCAGCACTCACTGCAAAACAAGCACACTGCATCTAATCTCTCTCTATCTATCTAATATATCTGTGCATCTTGGGAAGAAGGAAGAAAAAACGCGGCTTATTATTATTACCGAGGCGCGCGGCTTATTATATTATTAATAAAACAGCTACTTGTGGGCACTCATAAAAACACCGTGGTCTACAAGTTGTTTAGCGAGAGGATGGTGGTAATGTGCTTCAATAGAACAATGGATCAATGCCATGTCAAAACTATGATGAAAATCCGTTCTCCCATTTCACTTTCATTGAGTCCATTCCAAAAGGGTGATTTACCATCTGGGAGACGATAGGGGGCGCTTTTTTCAGATCTGAGCGCCGGCGGTCCCTGGATCTCCAACGGTAGGCTCGCGTGATGCAATATGATTTCAGATCGCTAATAAAAATAAAAATAAAAATAAAAATAACCAGAATATTCTCGGGCGTGGCACTCAACGGTCGGGGCGTAAACCCGAATATTCTCGGGCGTGGCACTCAAAGTGTTAATGACTACATTATTATTACTTTTTGTTTTGTTTACTTTTGGAAAATACATTTGTACAATTGGAATACGTAGTGGCCTGGGGATAGAAGCTCCTTTTGAGTCTCTCTGTACTGGCCATGAGACTCCGGTAGCGCTTGCATGACCACAGCAGTGCAAAGAGGCAAGTGTTTGGGTGGCGAGAGTCTTTGCCTATACTCTTAGCCTTTGCTCTGCAACACCGGTTTGATAGTTATTGGGAGTAAAATTGTTTGAATATGGACACCAGTGTCATTGAAGACATGGCATCCTTGTGTTGTGTTAAATAGAGCACTGCATAGCCTGCTAAATTAATTAAAACTGTTTATAGAGCTTTTGGATGTGTGCGATTATATGCAAAATAAATCTGCATTGTTTTTTGGTGAAGTGCCCCTTTAAGTCTCAGGGCTCTCGGACAAAGAGAGTGTAAGCTCCGGTTCCTATCAAAGCAGCCACAAAAGTAGTTTGAAAACTATAAAACCCATAACAGGACCTAATGGTGTTAGGAAATCCTGTTTCACTTTGTAAGTTGCCGTTTGAAGTGTGAAATATGAATCTGAAATGAATACTGTTCTATGTGAACGCCACCAGCTAACCATGTCATGTTGCTCCTCAGGGATGGCTGACTACAGCCCTGATCCCCGCCAAGCTCGTCAGTAGCTATGTGATGGGGGTCAGCTTGTCTCAGCGCGCTCGCTACCTCAAGAAGCAGAAGCAGGGGTAGAAGCTGGGACACCAGCCGTGGCTTGGAGGGCAGGGGTGGAGAAAGAGGACTAACAATATCAATGAATCATCCAGCAAGTATCATCATGGACAAGTGGAAACCTTGTGACGATTTTGGAATCATTTCAATATGTTTCCCCCCCGATCTACCCTTTTAGCCCAAACTTAGCTACGACTGTACAGCTATTAAATCGAAACGGATGTGATGGCAAATGGATTGAACAAGGACACATTTGAGGGATCAGCTTCATAGATCGATCAGACACCTCTAATTGACTATAATTAGACTCCTCTCAAAACCCTACCCTCTTTTCTTCTCAAGAAAAGAGGTCTGGTTTGAGATCAGTCTAATTATATACAAATCGCTTCAATGTCCCCTCTTTTTAGAGTTTTGAAGATGTTAGAGGAGTGCACTTAAGGTCCATTTTCACCATTGTACATTTATCGGATCTACAGTTTTGGATAGGCCGTAGGGATTCGGGTTGGTTTGAGATTAGAGCCCACTGTGTGTGTGTGTGTGTGTGTAAAATACTTTTTGTTTCTCCTGTGAAAAATGGAGTGTAGTTTTAAAGAAACCTGTTCAAGGTTCAACACATGGGTTGATCAATGACACCAACCTTTCAATGAGTTTTTGCATATTGATGCACTAATTAGAATGGATTTATTACAATGTATTTTGCTTGTCAACCGGTACTGGCGGTCCCACCGTCAGTTACCATCATAACGCAACAAATGTCTAATTTCCTAACCTGGGATAATACTTATCTTGTAAAGTCACAAAGTACTTAGAAACACATTTAAGTAAATATTTTTTCTTTTGAATTCCTTGCCATTAACTCTTTGGACGCCACTGACTTGAGCATCGTTTATTCCTACCACGCCAACACTCTAAAGATAGGAATAAGTGGCAGTATTTGCAGGGCTATACTGTATTCTATATTATAGCTATGGATACAATACTATGGCCCATTTGACATCAACTATCTATCGTTCAATATGTGAAAAAGAATACATTTGTTCATCAATACGTTTGCGTGTTATACCGTGGTGAATATAAGTATAGTTTTAGAGTGATCCTGTCTAATCCCAGAAAACGACGATATGCAACAAAACGTGAATTTCAAAAAGAAAATTATGCTTTGATCACCAACGGCATAAGTTGTGGAGTAACGGTACACACACACATGTTGCGATCGAGGTGAAATCATGGTTGGATCAAAGCAGGATTGATATAATTTAGTACTTACCTTCACTAGGAGGTACCCCAAAAAGAATATTCCAATTGTCTGATCGCAAGTCCAAGTATTGGTGTCCATCGTGTCGCCAACATGATCCACCACAACAGATGCATCGGGGGCATTTGACGCTTCTCAATGCGATCGGGATACCCGCTTGACTCGCCTGACAAAGAAAAGTGCGCCGGAGACATTTGAACGTTGCACAGGCCAAGATATAAGGTTTCAAAGGGTGCTCGATACTGCCACCTGGGAGGATGCGGCCAGTATTGCACTTTGGCATTCTCAGGATGATTCCCCATGTTAACCCCGAGTCTGTGCCTGTAATGAATAGAAATATCGAATAAAAGAAATAACGATGAAAACCCGACTATCATTGGGTCTGGCGCTGATTGAGTTAATGACGACATTATGAATAACCTTTTGTTTTGTTTACTTTTGGAAAATACGTTTGTACAATTGGAATACGTAGTGGGGGGAAATCAAATGATTTGGATATACTTTGCTGAAAGCTGTTAAGGGGATGAGGTAGGGGAAAGGCCATTTATGTATCAGTAATAGAATATTGAAAATGTTTGTTGGTGCGCTTGGCACAGAAACGGTTGGTTCATTATGCCTAGCAGGCTATTCCATTTGTGAGGGACCTACATTCTGCCTCCAGCAGCAATTTCGGCTGTAATGAAGATGGTTTTTCTACCAAATACATTAAACATGGCTATATATGTTTTTTTTCTTTTTTTTCTCCTAAATGTGGTCTTGCTTATAAATATGTTTACTTTTATAAATATGTTTACTTGTATGCATTTACATTCCAAACATTTGGGTTTGTATATTATTTATACATTAATCATGTTTCCTTTCTGCTTGGATTTGAAAATAAATCGGGTGTTCTTTTCTGTGTGCATATGGCTGTAATTATATGCATTTGTTCAGCTGTCAACTTTGATATCATTAAAGTTATAATTTACTTATAATTACTCTTGACATCTGGATAATTACTGCCCATAATATGTGCTGTGCTGGCATTCAATAAACATGCTTTTCAAGTACACTAATCATCTTAGTATTCCATCTATCCCTGGCCTATTATACTTATGTCAGTTTTCTTTTAATTTGTTTGTTAAGTCCAATGTAAGGTTTGAGGTATGGTCATGCCAGACAGATTAGCCCATTAATCTTACAATTAGTCAGAAAGCAAGATTTGTCCAGTGTGTTATATGTGACCTTTTGTTTTAGCCTGCCTTGAGTACAAGATTGGTGTTGCCACACACAGGGTTCCAATATAAGTCTGTAAAATACTTTTGATATACTTTCTAGGTGACTTTGATAGGTTTGGAAATGTTAACCGATATGACAAAGTAAGGTATTTCTATTACACATGACATGTTATGTAGAGAATACTTTTTTAATTGTATTTTACATATTGCAATATTTGTTATGAAGAATAATCTTCAGCTATAGTGTGATATGGCCTAGAAAGTGCCACATCTATTGACCACTGATCAATGTCATCGAATCCAGTCAAGACAACATCTAGAATTTTAATGTTTGAATTATGTAGAAAGTCGACATGGGATGATACAATAAGTATCAATGTAGGCTATTTGAATATATATTTCAGTTATTGACAACTAACCTGAAACTAACTGAATTGTCCTAAAGAGGTAAACCCTAGATCTGGTACCTCAAGCACATCTGAGACTATTCTAACTAAGCAGTGTAAAAAAAGAATTTGAAGATGTATTTATGCAAATACTATATGCCTATTGCTCAGCTGCCTGCGGAAGATCATCCACATCCGATGGCCAGATACCATCAGCAACTGCGAACTCTGGCAGAGAACAAACCAGCTGCCCGCAGAAGAAGAAATTAAGAAACACAGATGGCGCTGGATAGGCCACACCCTGCGAAAGCCAGCAAGTAACATCACCAGACACGCCCTAACATGGAACCCGCAGGGCAAGCGGAAAAGGGGCTGCCCAAGAAACACCTGGCGCAGACACTAAGACCATGAAGATGACCTGGAACCAACTGCAGAGAACAGCTCAAGACAGAGATGCTTGGAGATCACTTGTTGACGGCCTATGCCCCAAAAGGGGTAGCAGGCGTAAGTAAAGTAAGTATTGCTCAGTTAAGGTATATGAATGAATTACTTTATTTACATGTCATGCCACATACGTGACTCATCCCACACAGGATTACGAGAAACAAATATGATTAAATGAAAAATGTCAACTTCCAGCACCATTACTATAAACAAACTTATAAACACATTATAATAGGTACAATAAGGTACTTTACCCTACATATCTTCTTAAGAAATTAGAATGAAAAATAAGATTTGTAGGCCTACAAGTACACACCCACAAAATTAATAGTAAATATCAGAAAATATCTGCAGAAGCTCGGCTATACACTGGCGTCTTTTAGCCAAAGCTTTTTCTATAAAGTAGGCAAGTAAAAATGTTTTATGTTCAAACAGCCATGCTAGCATATCTATCCTGCATATAAGGATAACTTTATATTGTGGCAAATGAAACAACATGGGACACCCACACGCACATGTAAATTACTGTAAGTATTTCCCTGATGGAATAGACTCCATGTCTTGGAAATCCATGCTGAAATACTATCAACACATGGTATTTTTATAATTTATTCATGCTTGTGTTCCTAGAGGATGAGCACATGTAGCACTTGTGTCACTAACAGTAACAGCTGTTCGCCACAGACCAGTTCTAGATCCGAATGAGGAGAGGAGTGATATACCCAGTAAAAGGAATAGACCAGAGACACGGTTATAACAGAGTAACGTGAGGTAGTGTGAAATATCCCTTTTTAGGTTCTTTCTCTAACAACCACTCCTTTTTTCAGTAGGGTTAGTTCGATATCATGTTATATGTTGATTGAATCAACACATTTGGTTCGGAACGACTCCTTCTCTCAAGAAGGTTAGTTCGGTATCAGGTTCTAGGTTGATTGGATCAATACATTTTGTTCAGTTAAGACGTCTCTGAGGTTATCACTAGCTAAAAGCTAGGTTTAAGGTTGGACATTAGATGTATCCCTTTTTCGTGAGTTAACTCGTTATCTTTTCTTCTGCAAATGCAGATCAGTAAACTATATTAGTTTATCATTTCAGTAAACTATTATCAGTTTATCATTTCAGTTCGGTAGGTAAGTATTTAAACATATTAATTTAAACCTTTAAGTGTGCAGGGAATGCAAGTACCTTATTATGTGCAATGACCCTTTAAACTATCTTTCTTTACAGGAGAACTATCAGTGATTCAACTATAATCAATGAGATTCAAGTATCTTATTGGGTGCATTGACCCTTTAACTCTCACTTTATACAGGAGAGGTATCAGTATTCAAGTATCTTATCGGGTGCATTGACCCTTTAGCTCCCTCTATACTTCAACTTAAAATTACTTTATTTTCCTTTCGGAACTTCATTTGTGCAGTGGTTGAAAGACAAACATACAGTCACAATACATAGACACTCACCACTATATATATATAGTGATAAAACTACAATAAAAAGACCACTATATAAAAAAACACCAACTACATTAAAACTACAGTACTTAAAGCATGATATATTTAAAACCATATTAAAAGCCATGTGGAGCAGTTCTATATGTATATAAATAATAAATAATATTAGTACAGGTACATAATATATGTCCATCAGGTGGAAGGGGGAGTCTATTTTAAGTAGTCCAAAGTCCTAGGGCAGTCCGGCCTCCACCAGACCTAGGTGTTCAGCAGTCTGATGGAGGTTGGCACAAAGCTACTGTACCTAAGCCCCTTTTGTTCAATGATGAAACTCTGTATCGACGGCCTGAGGGCATTAGTTTGTAATGGGTGTGAAGGGTGTGTGTGTTATCTTCAACTATTTGGGAGGCCTTTTTAACTCCGTTTCTTGTGGATACTGCTGAGTGGCTCCTGGTCCTTCCCAATTATCTTGCCGCTGATCTTAACGACCCTGTCGGGAGGTTTCCGGTTGACGGCACGCATCACTCCAAACCATGATGTGATGTTAAAGGACATTATCGATTCCACAAAGGAGTTGTAGAAAGCCTGCAGGGTTGATGGTCGGACCTGAAGCTTCCTCATCTTCCTGAGGAAGAACAGTTGCTGTTGGCACTTAGAGTGGATGTTATCTGTGTTGGTCTTGAAGGTGAGCTTATGGTCGATGGTGGTGCCAAGATATTTATACTCCTCAACGCGCTCTATTTTCTGGCCATTTATCTCCAGAGCTGGGGGAGTTGTGGGGGGGGGGGTATATATTCATGCCTGAAGTCCACCAGCAGTTCCTTTGTTTGGCTGGGTTTTAGGTCCAGGAAATTGTTCTTACACCACTCTGCGAACCTGTTCATTTCTCCAATGATGCGGCCATTGGAGTTGGTGGTGTCACTGTCAACGATGACTGTGTCATCAGAGTATTTGATGAAGAGCATCTCAGGGTCTGAGCTGCTACAGTCGTCGGTGTACAGAGTGAACAGGACTGGTGAGATGACAGTTCCCTGGGGTGCCCCTGTGGATACCGTTCTGTTGGAGCTGTAGTTGCCGTTGAATCTAACAGTCTGGTGTCTATTTGTGAGGAAGGAGAGAATGAGCAGTATGAGGTGGCGGTTGACATTCATCCGGAGGAGTTTCTGTCCCATCAGATGAGGTTGCACGGTGTTGAATGCACTTGAGAAGTCCACAAATACCATCCTGACAAAGGACTTGGGCTTCTCCAGCTGTGTGTAGGTGTGATGCAGCAGGGTTATCATTGCATCATCCACACCTCTCTGCTGCTTGTATGCAAACTGGAGTGGGTCTGTGTGCCCACTAACCTCCCTCTGTAGCTGAGGTAGAATGAGCCTTTCAAAGCTCTTCATCACCAGAGATGTTAAAGCTACAGTGCGGTAGTCATTATTGCAGGTGGGTATATACAGGAGAGGTATCAGTGCCTATATACAATGTGCATCAATCAAATATCAAAATACAATATCAAAATACAATATCGAGATACAATATCAAAATACAAAAGGTGAAACGGGGTCAAAAGCCCTTGGAAGTCCTTGACTCAAGTTCAATTAGTTCGTTAATTCCTGATCCACTTCCTCACTGGGAGTGAGGAAGGCAATTCACAATCCTACCCGATTGTTGAGACAACAAGGGTAACAGATCAGGCTCCTGGGTATAGCCCTGATCTATATCTAAAGGTTATTTGGGTTGGCTCGCCATCTTGTGTCGGTCCGGCACACTGCCTCGTCCCGTGTGGGCACATGTGATGAGTGGTGGTCGGTCGGGACTCCTGGGAACTCCTCCCGGGGGTGGAAAAACCTGGCTTGCATAACAGGCATTCAGAAAATAAAAGCTATTTATCATCTTTCATTGCTTTATCATCTTTCATTGCTTTTAGAATGGATAATCAATCAGGCTACTTTTGGCTATGCTAAGCTAAAGTAGGCTACAATGTCACAGCACGTGGGAACATCAATTTGACTTATGCTAAATTAAGGTTCCCACATACTTCCTTCCGCAAGCCGCATCTGCACGTGCGCATTGGTGCGCGTGACGTCATTTGTGTAATGGCCCCAATCAGAGCCGGATACGAGGTCCGTGCGGAGGAGCGCGCTGATGAGAATACACAAATGACGTCATGCGCACCAATGCGCACGTGGCTTGCGGAAGGAAGTATGTGGGAGCCTTTAGGCTAAAGTGCACTAGCACATGGAATCAGAGAGGGTCTTCGCTGTACGCGGGCTAGCCAATCAGAGAGCGTCTTCGCAAACAAAGGCTACGGAAAAAAATCATGCAGCTTGTGTCGTGTGGATAACGTTGTTAGCCGATTAGCATTGAGCTAGCGATATTATACATTCGACAATGAAACGGCACAATGTTGATGAAACTCACCAAAACCGTCTTTGGTAGTGGTTGTAATATTCATGCTTTGAATATCTCATTTTACGCCAGGCGCGCCAGGCGCACCTTCCTATTATGAATACCTGCACAAGGGGTCCTGACAGTCAGTTAGCTGACAGCCGTGGATGGAGTTACACTCATGATTACTTAATGCTTACCTTGAATAAACATCTTAATGCAATCTCCTCGTCCTGAAGATTATTCTCTTTAAATCGAATACGACATGGTGTCAGAAGCGGGGTGAACATGGATATCAACGGAGTCCCGTCGCCACGGATTAATTGGGATTCTCTGGACTTACCGGGAGAATGGAAGAAGTTCAGGCAGCACGCGGAGCTAATGTTTTCGGGCCCACTCAAGAAGAAAGGAGAGGACGAGAAATGTAGCTACCTGCTACTGTGGAGCGGAGAAAAAGGGAGAGACATTCACAACACATGGACTCTCAGTGCAGATGAAGCAAAGGTATTGAAGAGCTACTATGACAATTTCGAAGCATACGTACTTCCAAGGAGGAATACGATTTTCGCTAGGTACAAATTCCATGAAAAAACCCAGCAACCTAGCGAGTCATTTGAACAATTTGTCACTGCATTGAAACTACTCATGAAGGACTGTGCATATGTGAACAATGATGAGATGGTTAGAGACCGCATAGTGTTTGGCATACACTCAGCAAAAGTAAGAGAGAAACTATTAAACGTTGGATCAGACTTGTCGTTAGACAAAGCGGTAGATATAGCTAGAGCCCACGAGCTAGCACAATCACAGATAAAGAGCTTTACTGGCGCCACGAGCAGCGCGCAGGAGCAGCTTGTGCACGAGGTGCACAGACATGAACAGAAGTATAGCGCACAGAGGTACCGCCCCAGAACAGAGTGTACAGAGAGAGCGAACAGAGCGAGCGACACAGACACACGTAAGAACTGTGGATACTGTGGGAGTAGAGCTCACAAGGAAGGAGATAACTGTGTAGCTAGGGGGAAACAATGCACGAAGTGTGGAAAATGGAACCACTTTGCCAAAGTCTGCAGGGCAGGTAGTTTCCAGAAAAAGTCAGTACACGAGATTAGCATGCGCTCTGAGTCAGGAGAAGAGTCAGATGAACTGTATGTAGACACCGTGACAGACAGACGGTTTGATGCAACAGAACAAGCGTTCGCAGACATACAAGTAGGAAAACAGGGCACAGAGCTTAAATTTAAGCTAGACACAGGTGCACAAGTAAATGTAATTCCTTTGAGAGAGTATCACAGTTTACAAGATAAACGCAAAGTACAGCCTACTTCACGCAGACTGACAGGATATGGTGGAGAGAAGCTAGTGGTAAAGGGCACATGCACGTTAAAGTGTAAATACAAAGAGCGTGACATGTTGTTAGACTTTTACTTAGTAGACACTCAGGCACCCCCAGTTCTAGGTTTACAGGCATGCCTGAATATGGACCTCATTAAACTAGTGTTGTCAGTAAATGCCTACACAGATAAACAGACCATCATGGAAGAATACCACGACGTGTTTAAAGGGATCGGACTATTCCCAGGAGAGTGTCACATCCATATAGACCCAGACGCCACGCCAGTAGTCTGCCCACTGAGAAGGACACCGATCGCCCTGCGTGGCCGACTAAAAAAGGAGAGGTCTACAGAGTATGGAAGACACACAGATCATCGCTAAAGTCATCGAACCAACGGAGTGGGTCAGTGCACTGGTCATTGTTGAGAAACCACGCACAGGCAAGCTCAGACTATGTTTGGACCCTAAGGAGCTAAACAAGGCTATCAAGCGCCCGCACTACCCTCTGCCGACACTAGAGGACATCACACCCAGACTAACAGGCGCACGCTATTTCAGCGTACTGGATGCAAGGTCGGGATACTGGTCCATCAAGCTCTCCACAGAATCATCGAAGCTGACGACGTTCAACACACCGTTTGGACGATACAGATTCCTACGATTACCATTTGGGCTCGCTTCTGCCCAGGACGAGTTCCAACGGAAAATCGACGAGACATACGAGGGACTGAACGGAGTAGCAGCTATAGTAGACGACATCCTTGTATATGGCGCGACCAGAGAGGAACACGATAAGAATCTACATGCAATGTTGGTGAGATCACGGGAGAGAGGCGTTCGGCTCAACGCAGACAAGTGCACCATCGGAGCCACCGAAGTGAGCTACTTCGGGCACGTCCTTTCAGCTGACGGCATGAAGCCTGACCCAGGCAAGTGGACGCATCAAAGTATGGTCTGGGTGCTGTGCTGATGCAGGAAGGAAGGCCCATTAGCTACGCATCCAGATCACTCACGGACAGCGAGGTCAACTACGCACAAATCGAAAAGGAGATGTACGCAGTCCTTTATGGATTCAAACGCTTCCACCAATATGCCTACGGTCGCCATGTTATGGTGCAATCTGACCACAAGCCCCTGGAGTCGATCATGAAGAAGCCGATCGCTGCAGCCCCACCGCGGTTACAGAGGATGATACTACAACTACACAAGTACAACTTCACGATCGTGCACCGCCCTGGGAAAGACATCCCCGTTGCCGACACGCTGTCCAGGAAATCACTCACCTCTCACGACGATGGTCTCAGTGAAGGGATGGACCTTCAGGTACACATGGTATACAACAGCTTACCTGTGCACGACGACAGGCTACAGGAGATCAGAGAAACAACAGACAATGACACACAGCTAAAGCTGCTCAGCCAGGCTATCCTGGAGGGATGGCCTGAGGAAAGAAAACAATGCCCCCAGAACATCACTGAATACTGGAATCACCGAGATGAACTATCCAAAACGAATGGAATCATTTTCAAAGGGGAGAAAATAGTCATCCCTACCAGCCTCAGAGGAGAGATGCTGATCAAGATCCATGCAGGCCACATGGGAATGGAAAAATGCAAACTGAGAGCACGAGACATCATGTTCTGGCCTGGAATGGGTAGACATATAGAGCAAGTCGTAGAGAAGTGCTCAATATGCCAAGAGCGCCGCCCATCAAACACCAAGGAGCCTATGATGCCTCATCGTATCCCAAACCGCCCCTGGCAGGTTGTAGGGACAGATCTCTTTAACTGGAACAACCAGGACTATGTTGTGACCGTCGACTATTACAGCAGATTCTTCGAACTAGACAGACTTCACAGCACCACATCGGCAGCTGTTGTCCACAAGCTAAAGGCAGCCTGTGCCAGGCATGGCGTCCCAGAGACCATAGTCTCAGACAACGGACCACAATACAAGTCTAAAGAGTTCGAGGCATTCGCCAAGTCGTGAGAGTTTACACACGTCACATCAAGCCCACATTATCCGCAAAGCAATGGACTAGCGGAGAGAACTGTGAAGACGGCAAAATCACTCATGGACAAGGCTAAGGCAGACGGAAGAGACCCATACCTAAGCCTCCTGGAGTATTGTAACACCCCAGTCGACAACTTCAAATCGCCGGCACAGCTGTTGATGAGCCGCAGGCTACGCTCAACCCTCCCGAGCACCAACCAACAGCTGCGGCCAGGGGTAGTAAGCCCCAAAGATGGACATGACAAGCGAGTGCAGAGACAACAGCACCAGAAGAAATACTATGACAGGTCAGCTAGACCACTGCCCCCACTACATTGTGGTGAATCTGTCAGGCTCCAAGAACATGGATGCTGGAGGCCAGCAGTAGTCATACAACCAGCCGACACTGCGCGGTCATACCACGTTCGCACCCAAGATGGACGCGAATACCGCCGCAACCGCAGGCACCTGAGGGACACAAAAGAGGAACACTTCCAGGACAGCGACGGTATGCCAAGTCCAGAGAGCGTCGATCAACCGCCGGAGACCAACGACCCTGAACTGTCAGAGGACTCAGAAGAGAACTCAGCTTCATACTACACCAGATCCGGCCGAGCAGTGAAGCCTCGGGACGTTTTAGACCTATAAATGTACAGGGTGCAGGCGGATCGCTGCCCTATTATAACACTGTTTACCCCATGAAAAAAAAAAAAAAAAAAAGGGGGGTGGTGAAATGTAACAAAATATTAATGTATGCTGAAATGATGACTTACTATATGTGTTGAATCTATGACCTACTTACCTTGCTTACTTGTCGATATAGTCCCATTTTGTTAGCAAGCTAATTCTACAAATAAGAGCTGCATATGGTAAGAGTGGTGAGACACACGACCAAATAAGCCTTGTACATACCTTATTCACAGCTGAAGTATTCAAATATTAAAGCAGAAATTCCAGAATAAGAGGGCACACAATACGAACTGTAATACCTTTGAGTTTGATACAAGAATCCTTATGTTTAACATATTAATCTTACCTGTTTACATTGCCAAGAATCCTTATGTTTAACATATTAATCTTACCTGTTTACATTGCCTGGTCCTGACACATGTAACGCACATGGTTATTGTTTACAAAGAAACTCTTACAGAGTATTGCACAACCTTCTTTATTTCAATTTTGTTCATAGCTTATAAAGCTTTCTTTAAAAGAAGGAGGATGTAATATTCATGCTTTGAATATCTCATTTTACGACAGGCGCGCCAGGCGCACCTTCCTATTATGAATACCTACACAAGGGGTCCTGACAGTCAGTTAGCTGCCAGCGTGGATGGAGTTACACTCATGATTACTTAACGCTTACCTTGAATAAACATCTTAATGCAATCTCCTCGTCCTGAAGATTATTCTCTTTAAATCGAATACGACAGTGGTATGTTCTTTAACAGCAACAACCTCTTCGGTTTTGTAACTGGGGGAATCTAACAGGCTAACGGCTACATACTGTACAGTACAGTACCCATGTTAACGTTATGTTATCAGATTAGAGTACATATATGTGTCGCTCGCTTAGAAAATCCCTTTGCTTAGTTCAAACGAGGGCCTTGAATATTCTGTTTTATAGTTATTCTGCTGTCTTTTGGAATCCTCCTCTTCCGTGGACTGACAGTCTCCTACTCACCACCCAGCTCTCCTCCTGCCAGCTATGGGGGAGGATTCCGGTGGATCGGTATGGCAGCCGCCGGAAATGTGTTGTCACTGAGAAAGGAGGGAAGAGGGAGGGAGGGTTGCCCAGAGAGGAAACAAGGGGGTGGCAGAGTTCTATATAAACACTGGCTCCCTGATGAAGAGAGACCACAGCTCTCACACAGATGCACACTCTCACCGTGACAGTTCAGAAGAACTCTAGATTGAAGAGCAGAAAGTGACGCAACAGGACTGCAAATCAGCTCTTATCAACCACCGCTCACAGGAGAGAAGTCTCAACCTGCCACAGCAGGATTCTCAAGATGTCAGCGTCTTGTATATTCCTTCACAGGGATATATCATCTGTTTTGCACCAGCTGCACCAGAGCTGTGGGGATACAGTAGCTGAATAGATTTACCAGGGCTTACAGCACAAGGCTTGCTCTCCCCTCAAGACTTACAATCGTGAACACATTGTCCTCCCATTACAGCCGTTGTCTTTGATGGCGACCAGCATTGATGCCCTCCCTGCCCATCTGTTTCCGTTGATGATGGAGGGGTTTCCCCAGTCGCTGGTTGTTGTCTCGTGCATCATCGAGGAAGAAGAGGAGGGTGGCTCTTCTCTGGAAGAGGACCAGGCCCAGCGCTCCTACCCGAGGGCCCTGGAGAATCTGAGGAGGAGTACCAGAGTACCATCAAATAACTCATAAGAGTACCAGAGCACTGCTCCCAATGACTTCTAAGAGATTTCTATATGCTGTATTCCAATATATTTTTCCTTTTAGACATCCCTCCAATCACCTTTGATTGACCCACTTAGGCATACAGCATGGAGTTATGCAACCTCCACACGAGGAGAGGATTATCAGGTGCAGTGGTGTTGTGAAGGCTATGCACAAGTCGATTTTGAATGTGCCCACTTCCTAGTCAGAATATGAGTGGTACAGTACATACATTTCCACAGCAATACGGAGGTGGGATACACTGTTTAGTCAAACCATAGACTGACATCCCACTAGACTCCAGCTAATACAGTAGTTTGGAGGAGGGCTCAAATAAACTGCCAATGAGATGCTAGATGCATGCCATTGTTAAGCACGTGTTCACTGGTGTCCCTGTGTTTATCACTATTTCAAAACTAAGGGAGCATTTATACAGTACATACTATGCATTGTTGTATGGTGATTTTCTGCAAAGCATAATGAGTAGCATTCAATGTTTTCTACTGCAATTGCATTATGTCATGAGGTTTTATTTATCTTAAAACAATTACCTGTGTTAAAAATATTATATATATATATATATATATATATATATATATATATATATATATATATATATATATATATATATATATATATATAGTATATTATATTTGTATGAAATGCCTATTATTTCAATACAAATCTATTCCATCAAAGACATTTCAAATTAATTTATTTGATCCTCAGAAAATCCTTTAGATCCTCACCTGCAGAATAATGCAGTCAAAATGACCTAGATTTGGGTCCTGGCATGGTCGTCATTTATAAATATTATACTATAAATGCACAAGCTGTGCCTTGTTGAATATATATATTATATATATATATATATATGTTCCTAGGTTTTCCACATGGTGGCACTGTTGCCATATATATATATATATGCATGAATGGTACAAGACACAACAAGCTCTCTTGAATCCAGCTTCACTGCACACCAACATCTGCAATCTGTGGATCACTGCTGTGGTTTGTCATGATAACATTGTACCATGAATTTATGATCATTATCAATATCTAAATCTACAAATACCACATAATTAATTTGACCCCTTAGCATTACTTGTGGACTCTTTTTGTATGTACCCTTTTAATCATTAAACTGTCATATGATTGTGGTTATTGTTATTTTTCTCAGGGGAACAAAAGATCACTCAGATGTTTTAGGATATGAATTATGTGACCCGAATCTGAAAGAAAAAACAATAGGAATGTACATCAAATTCAAATGTCTGGGTGGATTCTGCTATGTTACTGTACGTTACTGTACATTACATGCTCTCTTCGTTATGCAAAACTTATGTTAGGCTATATACTACTTTACAGTCACTTAAAAAAATTAATTATTTTTTTAAGCATTGTAATGCAACTGACTTTAGTTCTGTAGGAAGAACTGTTGGTAAAAATGCAATTTTCTTTCTGGTGGAACCAAACTCTTAAATTTTGTCGTAGACTGATACAGTATAGGTTTAATAGTGAAAACATCCAAAGTACATATAGATTAGAGCTTGGGCTAAGAGGAGTGCTCTCGTGTGGCCAGCTGTAGAACACTGAGGAAGAGAAGGAGGCATTGAGTTTAAGAGTAGAGAGAGGGGTGGGGGCTGTACGCTCCTTGGCTCTCACCAAGGTGTGAGAGTTAAGATATTGTTTGGTGGCAACCAGAAGGGATTCCTCCACACATTCGCCATAAATTCAGTTAAGTAACCGCATGTCTTCATTTCTACAGCACTTCTCTAGTACTAGGACACAAAGTGCTTTACAATGGAATGACTGTATGCATTTTTCAGTATGGGTGGCCCCAGTGGGAATCAAACCGCTAACCCTGCCTGCAGGCTTGGTGTCATGCTCAGAATGGAGCCAAGCACTCTACCCATTGATCTACACAGGACCACAAACATCCAAAAATGTTATAACATGTTATTTGTATTGCATTTGCTGTGGGTGAGTTCATGTAGCATATTATTTTAACCATACTGCATTTAAATTGATCATTTTCTGTTGAACGGCCAAAACCAAACACAGAGCAACATAAATCTATCACAAGCTGAGCAGGTAATTTCTTTAACGTGGGCCCCTGTGTCACAATCCTTTATGTGGATTAGGGAGATCAATAGAACCTAACAAGCACTGACACATGTAGTGAGGGAAAGGCCTGGTGAGTCAAGTAACATAATTATGCAATTCCTGGGAAATAATCTTTCGCTCAGAGGTATAAATGTTGAATGAAAATTCAGTGTGATTACTCAGGCAGGGAGCTGGAATACTGTAGGACATTCATGCCTATATCACTTGTATTATTCATGGGCTTTACAGGAAGATAATATGTGCTTGGTTAGAAAATCCAAGCAAACACCCAATTCTTCAGCCGGTCCTTTTCAGTAGCCATCATCATTTATTTATTTATTTTTAATCGTTGTTTACAATATTTAGAAAAAGTTATATTTAAATGTTGTTCCCCACATTGTATATAGTGTGTATTAATACTAGGGATGTCATCAAATATTGGGTCATATTTTACATTTACTGGATGGTCATAACATCATATAAGGGCAACCGAACAACAAAAAGATGCCAGTGAGGGAATAGGTAAGAAGCTATTTCCAACGCGTGGTGCTGTTGATAGTAAATCAGGTCGTCTCGTTGAGTGCATTTAAAAAGTTTTATTTTCGCTTGCAGGGTGGAAAAGCAAAGCATAACATAAACTCTGTGTTTAAACTGTAACTTAAACAAGTAAATTAGTGTTGCAAAATAAACCTGAAAATAACTCAAAACAACTGAAAACAAACAAAACACGCACGGTTGAAAAACTGTGTGGCTTCCCTGTGACGGTTCCCCAATTCCCTCCCGCTGCGCACCTGTGACACACATACAAATAGGCTGTGCCCGAGAACATCTGAGCCCCGCCTCCTATGCCCACTGCCCAGCTAATTAGTCAATAATCTCAAGACACCTTCACAATAACACAGCACCTTCATACAATAAAGTAACCACGGAAAGATCATCAAATTGGCTACAACACACCGGCCCCTAATTGCTACTGTATAAGAATGTAACAATTCAACACATGCAAATCATTGTAGCCAAGTAAATAGTCCATATCAGTATTCATCTCATAATGTTCATAGTTCATGTAATCCAATAGGGTTGGTAACCCTGCTAATAGGAAATGGGTTTCAGTCTATTCAGCTTCCAATAGAAGACAGATCTTTGTGATCGGTCGCTCCAGGATGTTGTACTTGGTCCGGACATTCACAGACCGCACAAGTCCATGTCTGTCGGGAAACGTTTGCAGTACCTTGCCCAACAGCCAGGATCCACGAGGTGCATTAGAGTCCGCTACCATGACGACGTCTCCTGCGACAAAGTTCCTCTTTTCCTTTGGCCACCGTTGTCTCTCCTGCAACAGTGGTACATACTCCCGAATCCATCTGTGCCAAAAGAGATTGGAGAGGAATTTAACTTGCCTCCATCGACGTTTGGAGTAGGAGTCATTTTTGTTGAAAAGCCCTGGTGGTAGGGAAGGCTTGCCTTTCAACAAGAGAATGTGATTTGGAGTCAATGGTTCGAGATCATTTGGATCCTCTGAGGTTTTCGTAATGGGACGGTCATTCAATATGGCTTCCACTTCTCACAGGAGTGTTTGTAGTCCTTCATCATCCAGATGTTGCTGATGAAGAACAGAGTTCAGCACCTTCCTGACCATGCAAATTACCCTTTCCCACACTCCTCCATGATGGGATGCAGCTGGAGTGTTGAAGCTCCACTTTACTCCAGAATGAAGTAATGAGTTTGAGATTTTCTCCTGGTTCAGATGAGTTAAAGCTTCTCTCAGCTCACGTTCTGGTCCAACAAAGTTGGTTCCGTTGTCAGATTTGATGTGTGACACTTGGCCTCGTCTGGAAATTAATCTGCGTATTGCATTAATGCAAGAACTGGTGTCCAATGAGTAGGCCATTTCCAGATGGACTGCCCGACGGCCATGCAGGTGAAGATAACTCCATATCGTTTGATGAGGCTGCGGCCTCTCTTCACCTCAAACGGTCCAAAATAGTCTATGCCGACATTTGTGAATGGTGGAAGATCAGCTTGCAGTCTTTCCTTTGGCAAGTCTGCCATCTTTTGTTCACCCAGCTTTCCCCTATTTCGTCGACAGACAACGCAGGAGGTGAGTACCTTTCTGGCAGCAGCATTTGCTCTGGTGATCCAGTACTGTCTGCGAAGTCCGGAAAGCAGGTGATTTCTTCCACAGTGTCCCAGCTGTTCGTGTATGTGGCGTAAGATGAGAGTGGTGATGTGTTGGTCCTTAGCAAGAATGATGTTTTGTATCATCAGGCATGGCTCCTTTGCTAAGCCTTCCTCCCACTCTCAAGAGCCCTTGCTTCAGCCCCGGATCAAGTTTGTAAATGTGGCTGCCTTTCTTCACTCCAGATGTTCCTCCTTTTAAATCAGTGATTTCATCACTAAACTTGTCCATTTGGCAGTACTGAATGATGGCACTTTCAGCCGTGTCGATGTCTTCAGGACATAAGGTGTGACCACCCATTGTGGCTCTGAATCTCTTCATGTCCTTTTCCACTTTGTTCTTTTGAGTTGTGTCAACTCCAGTGCTGGATAGAGACGCTTGTATTTATTTTCTCTTTTGACTCAGCACCTGCAACATCTTCCTCAGCTGGAGAAACCATGCAACTGAAGTCTTAAGCCTTTTCCACAAGGAGAAGTAGGTTATCAGTTGATTTATTGCATTTGGTGCATCGTTGACGATGACAGCATTAACTGAGACCTCTCCTCTGACCTCTGGGTCATCGCTGCTGATGGAACTTGAATCCACAATGTTAAGAGGCCAGTCTTCCTCACTCTTGCAAAGAAACTCTGGGCCATGGATCCATCTGCTGCAAGTGAGAAGGTGTTCAACTTTCACCCCACGAGAGGCCTCGTCGGCTGTGTTCCGTTTTGTGTCAACATACCTCCATTGTGAGATATCTGTAGCTTCTCTGATAGCAGAGATCCTATTAGCAACAAAGGTGTGAAAGCGCTTTGTTTCATTCCTGATGTACTTTAACACTGTTGTGCTGTCTGTCCAGAAGGTCGAGTTTTCCAGCTCCACTTGTAACTCTGCTGTCAGGAGCCTGTCAACTCTCGCCGCCAGCACAGCAGCTGTTAGTTCCATCCTTGGGATTGTCACATTCTTTAGAGGAGCAACTCGTGCCTTTCTTAGAACGAAAGACAGATGGATCTCCTCATCATCGTTCTGCAGCCTCAAATATGAAACTGTGCCATAGCCGTTCTCGCTGGCGTCAGAGAAGTGATGTAGTCTGGCACTTATGAGCTGTCCAAAATCTTTGGGTTGAAAGCATCTCGGCACACTGAAAGTGCTGAGTCTTTTTAGGTCTTCTAGCCACCCCACCCATTGCAGCTGATATTTTTGAGGAATGTGCTCATCCCAACTGTAGCTCATCTTACAGAGGTTTTGCAGCATCATCTTGGCAGGTAAGGTGAAGGGTGCTAGAAATCCAATAGGCTCGTAGACTCAGCTCACAACAGACAAGAGACCTCGTCTTGTGAATGGTCTGTCTTGGACTGACATCTTGAACCTAAATGTGTCAGTTTCTGCACACCACTGCAGTCCCAGGGTTCTCTCGACGGGAAGGCTGTCCCTATCGAAGTCCAGTTCTTTCACTTCCTTGGCTCTTTTTTCCACATCAATGGCTTCCAACACAGACCTGCTGTTGCTCATCCATTTCAACAATTGGAATCCTCCCAACTGGCATACAGCTGTCAGGTCTGTAACCAAAGATATGGCTTCCGCCTCTGAAGACACCGACTTCAGGCAGTCGTCCACGTAAAAATTGTGCTGGATAGTGTCTGTCACATGGACTGGGAAGTCTGCTTTGTTGTCTTCAGCCGTCTTTCTAAGGGCAAAGCTGGCACAGCTGGGCGATGATATTGCACCAAACAGATGAACAGTCATTCTGTACTCAGTGAGCGGCTGTGTCAGATCACCTCTTGGCCACCATAGGAAGAGAAGAAAGTAAGGGCGGCTAGGTGGTGTAGTGGGCAAGGCACTCGCCACCAGTGTGGAGACGCTAGGATTCGCGTGTTCAAATCCAGCTCTCCACATTGTTTTTCAGTTTGGCTGGTCGTCCGCAGTAATACACATTGGCCGTATTACGGGGAGGGAAAACTGAAGGGTGGGGATCGAACGTTGTGAACAAGCGACTCCTACAAGTCGGTTGGTGCGCCTGCGCAGTAGAATCAGGAAGTGTCGGGGGCAGCGTGAGCCTCCCACGCGTTACTCCTCGACACTGAGAGATCGAGCTGCGCAGGTGAAAAGATGCGACTGCTGTTACCTCAAGTACCGGAGGGGACTTGTGCTATGTATGACTTAGTCCACATTGCAGCCGGCTTGTGGGAGGCAAGAAACAGCGTTCGTGACAGGGGAGGGTTGAATTGGATGATACGAAATTGGGATGGAAGAAAAATATGGAAAAAATGGGAGAAAAAGTGGATAAAAAAAAAAGGAAGAGAAGAAAGTCCACATCTCATTTTGCCATTTGGACTTGATGATACATAGCCTTTACGTCAGCCATCACTGCTATAGAGTTTAGGCGAAACCTTGTGAGAACTCCGAGCAGGGAATTCGTCAAGTCGGGTCCCTGGAGTAGCTTAGTGTTGAGTGACACTCCCTTGTAGCTTGCCGCACAGTCAAATACCACTCTCAGGCTTTTCTTTTTAGGATGGTACACCCCATGATGCGGGATGTACCACACCTTTCCTTCTTTTCCTTCCAACTGATGCTCTGGCACTCTCTCTGCATAGCCGTTGCTTATGACATCACAGAGAAAGTTAGTGTATTCTTCTTTGAAGGTAACATTTTTTTCCAATTTCCTTTTTAGGCAGAGGATCCTTTGCTCAGCAAGATGGCGGTTGTTGGGCATGACAACATTGTCCTCTCTAAAATGCAACGTCAAGCAGTAGTGTCCATTCTTGAGTTCAGCTGAAGTGTTGACAATCTGCATGAACTTGAGATCTTCTATGGACATTTCTGGTTTGTCTGCTGTTGATTTCTCATTGAAGTCATGATTGTATTGCTTGACCAACAATTCCTCTATCTGAGCAATGGAGATGCGGTTGGCTGTGATTGTGGGGCAGCTAATCCCACTCTCATCGCCTCCTCTCAATGGTCCGTTGACAACCCATCCCAACAGGGTTTTAACAGCCTAAGGTCCTTTACCCCTGCTGTTTATCACCTCCCATGGCTCCATTGCTTCTGGAGTGTTAGTTCAAATTAACAGCTCCACATCAGCATCAATAGCAGGAATTTCCACAGTGTTCAAATATGGCCAAGCATACAAATCCTCCTGTCGTGGGATGTTATCGCGAGTCACAGGCATCTTATGTTGGGTGTACACATCAGGCAACTCAATGTAGGTGTCACCATTTAGTGCAGCAACCTCTAGTCCCGAGATGATGTGACTGTTGACAAAGCTTTCTTGGTTCATCGTTTTCATTAGGAATCTAGTGTTCCTTCCTCTCACATTTAGCTTCCTCATCAGTTGCTCAGAGCAGAAAGTGGATGAACTGCCGGATCTAGGAATGCATACGTTTTTTAAGATTGTGCTGCCTTTCTTTGCCTTGATCTTTACAGGCACAATAGACAAAATGCAATCCTGTGCTCCGGCCCCTATATGGCCACACGTCTTGGGAATGGTGACTTGACTTATTCCGTTTTCATCTCGTGTGTCATTTTGTCGTGATTTTATTTCTTTCCATTCCTTTTCATGGATATGGAGAATGGTAGGGTGTCTCAGGTTACATACCCTGCAAGACAGCCTACTGTGGCACTGTGAACTTATGTGCCCGAAAGATAGACATCCAAAACAAGCACCCTTCCTTTTTAGAAAGTCAATTTTGTCACAATTCTGCTTCTTCTCCATCTTGGGGCATGCTTCCAATCTGTGGCCCTCTTCACACAGCAGACAGGATCCTCTTGTTGGTTTATCAGGTACAGTAAGTCTCTCTCTTCTTGATTTTCAGAGTCAATAGATGCCACAGATGTAGCAAAACTGCTTCCTTTCTCCTGTATGCATCCCTGTGATGCTTTATTTCCAATCTTCAATTTTGACATTGAGACAGCAGTGTCTTGAATGTCCCCATATAGTGGATCAGATGCAATAGACACTTGTCTCTCAATGAAGTTGACAACGTCACTGAAACCTGCTTGACAGCGATGTTTCTCCTGATGCTCAAAAGCAATGTTTCTCCATCTTTCTCTGAGTTTGTATGGTAACTTCATGATTATTGCACGTAGGTTTGATGGCATATTCATCTCTGACATGTACAGTAGCTGATGTCCTCCATAGCATTACAGCAGATGCGTAGGAATAATGAAAATGATATCCTCTGATTTCACAGGTGCCCATCCAAATGCTCTCTCCATATATGCAGTGGCTATTTTCTGCTCATTTCCAAAACGTTCATGTAGAAGCATCCTGGCCTTTTGATACCCCCTGTCAGATGGCATATGTTGACAGCTCTTCACCAGCTCTCTAGGTTCCCCTCGGGTGTACTGCTCCAGGTAGTACAGGCAGTCCACACTGCTAGCAGCCTTTCCTTCCACTCCATGTTCAAAAGCTCTAACAAATGTGTTGTACTCAAAAGGGTTTCCATCAAAGACTGGTATGTCCCTGGGGGGTAGTGATAGGGAAGATTGCTGTTGCACAAGTAATGCTGTGATGTAATTTTGCTTCTGCATGATTGTGAAAATATTTCCTTGGTCCTCACTGTTTTGGATGGATTGCTGTGGTGGATGTACAGCGTGATGTAGATGTTGAGATCTTTGTGGCATGCTTGCGTTGAGATTGGGAGCATACAGTTTTGTTCTGGTTCCTTGTGAAATGGTTTAATAATAATAATAATAATAATTCATTTAATTTATATAGCGCTTCTCAATGACCCGAAGTCGCTGACAGTAGTTGCACCGTGCCCCTGTTCCTATTGGCATTGTGGCTGTAGTACTGAACCGATTGTATGGTACCTGTAGCTGCTGAGACTGTAATGGCATGGCTTTAGCAGCTCCTGTGTGTGGATTGTACTGGTTGTATGGGTTCTGATGTGATAGAGTTGGTTTTGCAGGTTTGCTGCCTCCTGTTGGTGGAAGTCTGTATTGCCGTATTGAATCCATTGGCTGTGCATCAATTGCCATAGCAGTTTTACTCCCTCCTGTTGCTGGATGATTGACATGATAGCTTGACGTTGGTGGAATGAATTGCACAGCAGAGGGGTTGAAAGCAGGTTTTTCTTTTGACACATATGAGTTTATTCCATCTGTGATTCTACTTCCAATGTCCGACCCTCTGTTCCTGAGGACAGTCACCTTAGCTGTCTGAGCAGCAATTTGACTTTGTACTTCAAGCAATTCCTTTCTTTTCCTTATTTGTGCCTCCTGGGCTTCCAGCTCATGCTTTATTTGTGCCTCCTGGGCTTCCAGCTCATGACTTTCCTTTAAAGCCGTCTCCATTACCAGGAGTGCAGCCACTTCGGCCTGTGCCAGGATAGATCAATAGTATCCAGCTGCAGAACGGCAGACCACGGCCACACTCTCAGACCCACGCTTACAGATCCACGCTCAGGAATTTGGGTCACGAGACCGTCACCTCGCTCTCCCAATGGCTGATTTGGGTCACAAGCCCGTCACGAGACCTAGGCTCCGCCATCTTAGCGCCACCCACCCAATGGCTGAATTTTTTTTTTTTACTGCTGTGAAGCACTTTGAGCTGCAATTCTTGTATGAAATGTGCTATACAAATATTATTTATTATTATTATTGGGCTGGATATTGTGTTGGGTTGCTAAAAGCAGGTCCATGTATGAGAAACAAGACTGTCATGAGCTACCCAGTGATGAACAACCTTTCTGAGAAAACTACCATTATTATTAATTAATTAATTGGGGGATTGTGATGTCACACTGTAGATGGGGCTTCACAAATCTTTGAAGTCACCCGCACATTCTTATTTTATTTTATTGCACTTGCGTTTATTCTATTCTCAATTAAATGTTCTTATGTTTGACCCCAGAGAGCAGCAGTTGGCTAAGCCACCAAATACTGGGGGATCTAAATTACCAAACAAACCACACAGTACATGTCATCGGTCATATGGCGCCCTGGTGCCAGTTTCATAATAAATATGGATTGCCATGAAATATGTATTGGCCGGTGAAATATGGATTGTTGCCAAGGTAACAGCCATCGCAAGACAGCGAAACAAAATAATAGTACTGTTTAATCTAGCTAACCAACCGTTTCAATATTAGCCAAGTTACAAATAACAAATATAATTTACATGTATTTATTAAATACAATGAGAGCGAGACATGGGGTATACCCATGTCTGAAACACAATGGGAAGCAGCACTTAGGAATGGTAAATATCAAAATGTGTTGGATATCAAAATTGTACAATTAAAGATACTACACAGGGCCTATAATCTCCGCTACGCCACCCGACCGCCTGCTCCATCCATCCTTTTCTAACTTTCCCTATCTCCTTATCAATACAATTTGGTGAATTATATGAATATGTACTGTTGGACTGTGGTAATTCCATGTACGAATAAATAAATAAATGATGATAAACAAATAAACCTGTTCCGTCCTCTGAGCTTTTAAAATTGACAAACTGGTTTAGGCAACTTAGATTACAAGTCAGTTTTGGGAAAGTTATGTGAACACGAGTTTTATATTAAGATATTATGTGAGCAAAAAAGAAAAGAGAAATCTATAAAGTATATATTTTACTCATACAGTATGTACATCCTCTGGCCTGTTTGTAGAACTTCCCTGTGTTGACAAAGCTAAACCCTATTGATATGAAGTCTAAATAACATGAGAGGATGCCGTCATTATTGCACTACTGAGTTATTTGCTGCTATGTTTCAATATTATAAGAAGAATTATAATAATACTTTTGAGTTTTATATTGTTTAAAACTTCAACAGCAGAAGCTTATATGCTAACCATCAAAACATTAAAGAATATTTGGAGCAATTCCATAAACCTTTCAATATCATAGCAATATCCGAAACTTGGTTTACTGTAGCTCTGAGAAAATACTTGACATTGAGTTGAATGGATATGAACTCAATTATATTAACAGGATTGGGAAAAGAGGTGGGGGTGTAGCCTTATATATAAAAAATTGCCTCAAATATAAGGTTGTAGAATGCATGTCAACTACCATTGACAACTTGATGGATTGTATCTCAGTAGAGATCTGAGAAACGTGATTGTCAGTTGTGTATACAGAGCTCCAGATTCCAGCATTGAAGCATTCAAAGACTGCATGGAGGTGTTATTTGCCAAGTCTCAGAAGGTTACATTCATCTGCGGGGATACATCACTGTACATTCTATATTGCTCAATAGTATACCATATCTGAACTACTGTGTGGAGATTTGGGGTAACACTTATAAAAGTAAAACCATTTGCTATATGCTATACACTACAGTCTATGTGATGTGGTGGGTACGTATGATGGTAATTAAGGAATTATTATACATGACTATTATTTGCAAGTAGGCTATGTCTAAGCTATTTTACAATATTATACATGAACTGCTTGTTTTTTTTATCTGTTTATTACTTGTTTTTTATTATTATTTATTTTCAATTTATGTTTGAAATAAATAAACTCATTCATTCAAGATATTGTGTGAGCAAAAGTATAGTTACTGGCTGTACAATACTGCTGTAGGCCTATAATACTTATGTAAATAAGTAAGGCAATTGAAATATATCTGCAGTATAGCTCAATACACACAATTGTTAAGGGGATGCAGACCAGAGAAAGACTTCCGTCTTGTTTACATCAGGGTCCCCCATTTTCAATTCATCATAAATGTACAGTTCCCTCCCCCTTGTATATATTTACTGTATGTCACAAATGTAACAGTACTGCATTGAGGTCTTTCTCTGGTCTGCATCCCCTTAACAATTGTGTGTATTGAGCTGTACTGTACTGTACCCATTCTGCAATCTGTTAATACAGTTCTATTTCGTTATGGCTTTCGCTCAGCATCATACTGCACTGTACTTCACTTCGTGCACGTGCACCGAATAAAAAATTCCACCATGTACCTTTACATCCCAACATCCATCTGGCCACACCCCCATCCGCTTACCTTCATAAGCAGGTGTGTGGTGTGGGATATTCATGGATATACTGAAGAAAAATGTTCTCAGTCAACCGAGGTTTGGATAATAACAAAGGTTTATTATCCAGACAGATAGAAATATACACATAGTATTTAGAGAGAATGGCTGAGGCTCTCGCCCCAGGTGATCAGCTGAAATGACCCAGGTAAAGAGACCTGGGCCCTCATTCATCAATAGTGTGCGTAGAACATTTCTATTTCCACACGTAAGCACGGAATGTAGAACTAGTGTACGCACAGGGAAGTCGGGATTCATCACACACTGCGTACGCAGGCTCTATGCTCCTCCGTGTTGATGAATACCACTTTGTTCTACCGTCAATGCTCGTGCATGATTATCCATATATGGTCATGAAAGTGAGGAAACACCCCCCATGGGATGTGAAATAATGGACTGACCCGAGCGGAACTATGAGAAACTCCACGGAGAATTCACTGCTGTCGAACCAAGAAGACACTATCGCGTATTATGGGATAAATAAAAGGCGGAGTTGTAAACGGTGATGTCAGATATCAACGGCTCCCTAAGACCATTGCTGCAATTCTGCCTGGACAGCTCAAAATACTAATAAAGACCGTTCGTTGACCACTGTTTGGCGTTGGTTGTGTGTCATTATAACCGTGCTGTAATATGAATGCCTTTATTAGTTGTGTTCGATTGGCTATATGATTTTTAGAGGCATCTATTTTCTTGTCGGCTAATAAAGACCGCGCTGGAATATGACTGCCTTTTCCCGTGTTGTTTGATTAATACCCAGGCCAGGGATTAAAGTTCTCCTCAATTCTATTCCAAATCGCGATGGATCTTCCGTCAATTTTCTACCTGCTGCATATGATTTCTAGAGGCATACTACAATCTATTTTGATGTCAGTATTGGGTAGCCTATATAAACAATATAATACGAGAGCATATACAAGAACAATCTCACTGCATGTATGATGTAGCCTGCCTTTCAATACATGAACTTGAATTCCATCATGTTTGTGTGCGGGACTCACAAGGCTGTTGTCACAATGGGTGGTACCGGTGTACAGTAATAATAACAGTCCACACAATATCACGATCCATGCCATAGCCTATGTTCTATTAGGACATGATCTGTGACGACAAATGTTCTAGAATGTTTGATTAAGATATCATACTCTGACAGCATGCCTATGAGCAACAAAAACGCAAACTTGAATCCCATCATATAGTCTGTCCACTATCTGCATGGTGTCATTGCAATGCGTTTTCTATTCTTTCTTATACAGTAAAAAGGGGGAAGAACACTATATTCATATGACTTATTCTGCTTACAGCTTCGAAATTCCACTTGTTTCGTTTAACGTAAAGCCTTTTAAATATAATCAAAACGTTCCCGTGTTTCGGCGGTCTGTGCGCAAAATAATAACGAGTTGAGCTTTATGATTTATGATGAATTGAAAATGGGGGACCCTGATGTAAACAAGACGAAAGTTGGTCTGCATCCCCAATTAACAATTGTATGTACTGAGCTGTACTGTACTGTACCCATTCTGCAATCTGTTGATAAACTTTTCAATCAATCAATCAATCAAGCTACGCGGAGCGCAGTCAGTCAGTAGCCTACACCCCGTATATTCCGATAACGCTATATAAACCATGCTGCATTCATTCTGAGAGAAAGATCTATTATTCCAAATGCTATTTATAGGGTTTTGACCATAATTACACTACTGTTGCTATTTTACAATTAACTATAATGAACTACGGTTCGTACAGAACATGCCAGTGTTATTATGCACAGAAGCTCATTTCCTTGTTGTAATAATATATTCTACCACTGGGCGCCAGGTACGCCTGGTCTGACCTGTGCGTAGATGTAAGCACGGAGTCAAGTTCAAATCGAAATTGATGAATCCCACTCTTTGCTTAGAAATGATCGTACGCACAGGGTAAGCACAGATCTGTGCGTAGAACACGTTGATGAATGAGGGCCCTGGAATGTTGTTGGGAGGAGCATTATATAGTTAAAAGGGGGGGAGGTGGTCCCATTTGATAGGTCAAATGGGGGGGGGGGGATACATGATTGGGGAGAGGGGGGGGGACACAGAATTAGGGAGAAAGGGGAGGGGAATGTCTTTACATGAGGGAGTTGGGGAATCATAATATTATTCCACAGTTACTCACTTTTCTCTTCATAATGTGGGTGAGATTACTGTATAATATCAGGGGAGGGGGATGTCTTTACATGAGAGAGTTGGGGAATCATTATATTATTCCACAGTTACTCACTTTTCTCTTCATTATGTGGGTGAGATTAATGTATAATACACCAGGATTATTTGGAACAGGTAAAATATTGAAAAGTGAATATATATGGTAAAAGAATGGGATCAATGTAATCCATCGGTTATCAGATAATGAATGAAATAGAAAACAATTAAAATAATGAAAATTTTGGCCAATGTGATCTGTTGGTTGGCATAACAGTTTAAAATAGAACTATTTACATACATGATTCATGACATGATTGACTGGACTAAAGTCTGTGTTATTTTGATATCAGAGATGTGGGATGTGAGAATATCACCCTTTTCTTTTATTAATAATGGTCTGATTTAGCCACTCAAATACCTATATCAATGAGTGGTCCTCAACTCTGATATCAAACAACAATTAACATACTCATTAGAAGCTATAGCTGTGCACATATCTGGCATACCTCCAGTCGCTCATGTCGTGACTCAGACATTTAAGTGGTAACTATGTGTCTTCATGATAATATCTATGGGAGTTAAGATCATTAATACTCAACCATTTAACCACATAAGATCATGGTCGCACACATACATATTAATAAACTAATTGAACACATGTGGACCCTGTCTCTGTGTGGTCAGAGTGCACAGGGTGAAAACACAAAATCGTGTGCATAATTATCAGGAATAGGATTTACAAATAGGCATTAACTTAGTGGCTAATGTATAAAAACCATTTAAAACCATTAACCTAGTGGTTTGTATAAAAAACTGATATAAAAGGTGATTATGATAATCGTTATGCATTGTTGTAGTATTTTGCTGTGGTGCATACTATCAATGGTCAAAACAAAAGTTGGTGTCTTGGAACAAACCAACTGGTTCTGTCCTGTTTAACAATATAATTTGCAATGTGACTCTGTGATCATTCCTTATTGTTATTATAAAATTGGTTAATTCAATCTTACTGATTGTATTTCATCATATTCTTAGTTAATAATTTTCCAGATACATATGAACTTTGTGGAACAGTTCTTGTTTGTGAATCTGACAGTTGTCGCTTCGCTGTTGACAAGCTGTTCTCTGCCAGGGGTGCGTCCTTCTGTGGTGGTCTTGATGTGTGTTGAATGTATCGTACATTCAGTTGATGTTTCTGTGAGTCTGTCATGTGGCAGCGCCATACAGTAAGACAGTAATCTAAAAAAAATAACAATGTGAACAATATGTGCTAGGCCTGTTTTACTGCAAGTGTTTAGGTGTTTCTCGTGTGTTCAGGTCCCCCTCCACTCCTTGTGGTGGGGTGGTCGTCCACGGGGATGCTGTAGATTCCCCTCCCGGAGCCTGTGTTGCTCTTCATCTGCTGTTGTGCTCACGCTTGGCCTTTATCAGGCCCAGAGACATGGTCGGCCTTCCGTTCCTTGTTATCGCGGTACCACTTAGTGGAGGGCGAAGGTTTGCCGGTGTAGTGGCCAGTCAGTAGGACGCTCTCTCAGGTTGTGTCTGCAGCTCCTTGGCGTTGTCCTTCGTGGTCCTCTGCTGTTGTGGGTCGTTCAGGTCTCTGGGTTGTGTTCCTCTCTGCCTGGTCCCGCGGTCGTTTGTGGTTCAAGTCATGCGTCGTCTCACTCGTCCTGTCCTCTCACCAATTTATGATCTGAGGATGATGAAAACTGCCTTAGAAAACCTCCTCACATAAATGATTCAACGCCTTTCTGCTAAAGAGGAAAATCATTTTGGGTTAATTCAATTCATTGTGTAGTACCATCATGCATTTGATATCGTTTGGATCCGATCTTTGCATGGAATCAGAAAAATTTCTTTTTATCTTTATAATCTGTGATGTCAAATTGAAGTTGATCTTACCTCAGGCCGCGTACGATGGGTGTGCTTCAGGATACTTACCTTGCCATGACTTCTCTGGCTTTTCTCACATCTCAGTGTGGCTCATCATATTAGCATGGGGAAAAAACATAAAAATCTAGGCAGCCAGTTAATTTTGCATGAAAAACAATCATTTGTTTTCTCATTTACTCTTAAGTAGCATTAATTCAATTATCCTATAATACATCTTGTGCATTTTGATAATCATTGTGTAAATGATTATATTGGTGTTCCAACTGGTGTTTCTTGATATTTGCAGTCATAGAAATGTATTAGTTTGTTAAAAAGAAGAGTCATGCATGTTATTAGTTAGTGGAAAAATAGAATTGTGAGTAATTTCCTGACTGCATTCACCAAGTACCAGTGAATCATGGTGTTCGCTATGGCAAGCTGATCTCCAGACATTGCATTCAATGCGTTTTGTGGTTCCCTGTTGTTATCCATTGTCAGGTGAGTCTCGGTGGTAACAAAGAGAAAATCTGCATCTAAAGCGATACTTCCTACTATACTAAGTATAGTGGAGATACTAAGTTGAGTCCCTAGGTGTGGTCAGGGTCCTCTCTAGCTATTTGCATTGTCTTTCAGCTCCACATCGTCCTCAGCTGATTTTCGTGTTCAAATGTAGATTATTTTGGGGTCTCAATTTACATGATGTAGATTTGTTTTGAACGGTCAATTGATTTCCCTTTAGCTCCAAACTGCTTTGTGTTCAAATGTAGATTATCACTCAGTCTGTGTTATGTCTGTGTTCAGATGCAAATCATTGGAGTTTCTGTCTTTTGTGATACAATTTGCGTGTCCACCCCACTCTGCATCTCGACCCAGAGCCAGATCTGTCTGACTCTTGGTTGTCTGTTGTCACGTACGTGGGTTGTTCATTATCATTATTGCCATATATTTTAACACCATGTAACATCAGGGTAATATATTATTTGTGTTGTCTGTTATGTGTGGTGTTGTGTCATCTCCTAATTGCCTGTTTCTATTCACAGATACCACTCATCTCCCTGATTGGATTGGTTGCATCTGATTGGTGCACCTTCGAACCGGCAGTGGAGATGGGTGGTTAATAGAGTGGAGATGACACACATCGGGGCGCCTCACTCTGTCAGTTGCCACTGATCAGAGTTTCGTGAGGTTGCCATTGCTTGCCACTGTGGTGGAATTGATACTGTGCTTGTCTACTGCTTCGTGTGGATTAAAGTACTAGTACATGTATGTAGATATTGTTGGCCTCTGCGCTACTCCTCCATGGGAGTAAGTATTCTCTTGTTGGCTGTAGGCCTAGTTCCACTGTACCTTTGGTACCTTTGATTTAGTTCTCCTATACCTCATTTTGTCTGTTCTCCAATTACCTTTCTCCCTGTTTTGTTACATGTTTGTGGGTTGTTTTTTCCCTTTGTTGCCTATAAATATCAGTGGAGGTTTAAAGCCCTACCCTGAATAATAAATATAATTTACTATTTGGATCAACGTCTTGTGTTCACTTTATTACCTGCTCGGGACCTTGCTTAAAGCACTACTGGAGGGGCTGGTTTTCACATACAGCCCGCTCCAGCTTATATTCTATATTGTCTGGTGACATTGTTATGTGACATGGGGGCTCATTTCCGGTCTTTCATGTCCTTGTGACATGGGGGGCTCAATGCCGGTCTGCTGTGTACGTTTGACATAGGGGCTGATGGTATCAGGTAAAGTGGCGTTGTTGTTTATTGGTATTTATGTATCCATGCTGTGTTTTATATAATAATTAACCATTCGTGTATGCTCTTAACCAGATCTCTTTTCTCTACCACATAGGTAACAGGGGGGGTCACCTGCTTGGCTAGAGGGTGGGGGGCACGAGTCGTGATTCCGGTGGAGCGCACAATGAAATCGGTAAGCGACTGAAGATATGTGTAGCCTTCATCCTGGTAGGGGAGTAGTTTAGCTGGGATAGGCTAGAGTGACACAGGTGACTCCTAGTTGAGTGGTTAGGAACATTTGTTATTGTTTTCATTTGGTAGATGTGGTCAGTTGGATTGTTTTGGTTAAGAGGTATAAAAGCAGAATGTGTCTATTATTATTGCGCACGGTCATGGTTAACTAAGTGAGGACGTTATATATATATTTTTTGGTGTATCATAGTCACGCATAAAGACATATTATGGCTGCGTCTGCGTTTGTTTTGGAAGTCTTCGTGGCGGATCCAACAGAGGATCAGGTGGAAGGTTGCACTAAGGCAGAATTATGCCTTATTGCTAAGCATTATAATATTACTGTGCAAAGTTCCCAGTCCAAGGCTGATATGAAGGCGGCTGTAATAGCTGGGTTGGTGGAGCAACAGGTGTTCAGCACGGCTGTGGGAGTGGTGAGTCATAGTGACTCACTGTTAGAAGACCAGGAGGTTAAAAACACTGGCGATAAATCTCCCTTGCGTGATCTTAACCGGGAGGGTGGTGCTATTAGGAAGAATGGTAGTACTCACAGAGCTGAAAGTGAGGGCGCGGGCGATTCAGATAAAGAATCCACGTCTTCTGGCCATACGCGCTCTAGCCTGCGTTTTGCCCGTCTCCAGATGGAGGAGAGAGCAGTTTTGCACAGGGAGGAGAGAGACAGGGAAGAGAGGGAGAGAGACAGGGATGAGAGAAGGGAGGAGAAAGACAGAGAGGACAAAGCGGCTGTACAAGATAGAGAGGAGAGAAAGGAGGAGAGAGACAGACTGGAGAGAAAGGAGATGGAGGAGAGAGCCGGGCTGGAGAGAAAGGAGGAAAAAGACAGGGAACTTCAACTGGCCATGGAGAGGCTGAGGTTGGAGGCTGGAGCTGGTAGTGGTACCTCCTCTCCAGCTGGGGTTTCCCCGGCTCACTTTAATATCGGCCAGCACGTTAATCTGGTGCCCATGTTCCGAGAGTCGGAGGTAGAGGCTTATTTTTCTGCTTTTGAGCGTATTGCACAGGCTCTGCATTGGCCGGAGGATATGTGGGTGATTTTACTTCAGACCAGACTCACTGGCAAAGCCAGTGCGGCGGTTGCGTCGTTAACTATGGCTGACAGTCAAAATTATGAGCGGGTGAAGAATTCTGTTTTACGTGTGTATGAGTTGGTTCCCGAAGCATATAGACAGCGTTTTCGCTCGCTCAGAAAATCCCCTTCTCAAACAAATACAGATTTCTCCCGTGAACAGAGGAATCTTTTTGAACGATGGTGCGCGGCGAGTAAGGTGCAGGATCTTGCGAGTTGGTACTCATGGAACAATTTAAACTCTGTATGCCCGAACGAACCAAGCTGTATCTGAATGAACAGAAAGTGTCTACTCTCCAAGACGCTGCTGTTTTGGCGGATGAATTGGCATTGACGCACAAACATGCTTCGGTGCGTAACGATACTGTGTGTGTTAAAAACGGTGCGTTTCCCTCTCGGGAATTACCATTTCGGGGTAATGGCGAGCGTGCGTATCGGCCACGCTCGCCTCCGTCTGAAAAGAGACATTGTAATTATTGTAAGAAGCCAGGTCATTTGGTGGCGGACTGTTATGCATTTGTGCGCGATCGGCAAGATACTAAAAGGCCAGCTCAGAAACCAAAGGGGGTGGGGTTGATTAGCACTGTCTCACGCCCAGAGCAGGAGAAACCAGACAGTTGTTTCGAACCTTTTATATTTTCTGGCTTTGTGTCAATGTCGGGTAAAGTCTGTGACCAACGCGAGGTGAGGATCCTTCGTGATACAGGTGGTTCGCAGTCCTTTATTCTGGCGGATGTATTGCCGTTAAATGAGAAGTCGTCTTGTAACTCAAGTGCTATTGTGCGCGGGATAGAAATGGGCTTCACACCCGCTCCGTTGCATATGATACATGTGAGATCAGAGCTTGTCACAGGTTGTTTTTCCGTGGCGGTTCGTTCATCTTTTCCGGTAGCCGGAATTGATTTTATCATGGGGAATGATATAGCTGGGGGGAAGGTAATTCCATTTCTGGAGATGGTGGATGCCCCAGTGTCTGAGTTTTTGTGCGATGCGTTGATCAAAAGTCACCCAAATGTTTTTCCTATCTGTGCTGTGACTAGGGCTCAGGCGAGACGAGGGCAGGCGGTGACGCTGCGTGACTCCATCTGTGGCGAGGCGCTCGCTGAGGACAGGTGGCCGTCTAGTGACGAGATGAAAAGGGGTGTGAGTAGCGTTCAGGGGAAACTGGTAAATCCCAAGTTTTCCGACGTGCTGTTGCCTCTAACGCGTCAAGCGTTGATTGACGCACAGAAAAATGATTCCTCCCTAACAAGTTGTTTTGCGGCAGTAGCCAGCACTACTGATAGTAGGAAACACACCTTCTTAATAGAGGAAGGGGTGTTGATGCGAACTTGGGTAGCTAGGCCAGGTGTGACAGGCTTAGAGTGTGGGGATGCCTGGAATGTAGTGCACCAGGTTGTATTGCCAGTGGAGTGTAGACTTCACGTTTTGATGTTAGCTCATGAACATATTTGGTCTGGTCATTTGGGTATTTCAAAGACTTATGACAGAATACTACAAAATTTCTTTTGGCCCGGTCTGAAGGCCGATGTGGTAAAATTTTGTAGTACTTGTAGTACATGTCAAATTGTGGGTAAGCCAAATCGGGGGGTTCCTTTAGCTCCCCTGCACCCCATTCCGGCGATAGGGGAACCTTTTGAACATGTGATCATTGACTGTGTTGGCCCCCTGCCTAAGACAAGGGCAGGTCACCAGTACATGTTGACTATTATGTGTCTTGCCACCCGTTTCCCAGAGGCGATACCTCTGAGGAAGATTACTGCCCCAGCAATTACCAAGGCATTAAACAGGTTTTTTGCGACTTACGGGTTACCAAAAACCGTGCAAAGTGATCAAGGCTCGAATTTCATGTCTAAGACCTTTAATCAATCATTACAGGTTTTGGGTATCAGTCATAAGGTGTCAAGCGCGTACCATCCTGAATCACAGGGGGCGCTAGAGCGCTGGCACCAGACGCTGAAGGCAATGCTAAAAAAGTTCTGTGTTGATACGGGTTGTGGTTGGGACGAGGGTGTGCCATTTGTACTGTTTGCTATTCGGGATGCTAAACAGGAGTCACTTGGGTTTAGCCCAGCAGAGTTAGTGTTTGGTCACAGTGTGCGTGGTCCATTGAAACTGCTCAAAGAGTCCTACTTCCCGCCTTTTTGCAGAAGAATCACAGAACGTTTCTAACAGAGTAGCGTTTTCCAAGGATATCACATCTAATAAGCCCACGTATCTTACTTTGTTGCCTATATTTCAGTCTGCATCAGCTAGACTAGGGATAGCAATCCAACAACCTTATGGTGTGCCCTAACTTTCGGTTGGCAACAGCTCAATCCGGGAATAGCACTACAACCCATCCTCTCAGAACCGCCTGATAAGGACCCGGGTACACGTGTTTCCCCGGTAACGATTCTCAATACAGATCAGATATATTAATACACGTTACTCTCACTCAGCCATGATCTCAATATTTGACAACATTCCGTAACATTCACCTGGCACAGAGAAAAGCGGGAAGGTTTTAATTCCTTGCCATACATTTTGGTCAACCATTCTATTATACTCACTTTTCTCTGTATAGATGAAACAATACAGCACGCCGGGAGGACGCAAAGAGTCCGTCACAAGTTCGTAGACGCCAATTGTGGGATATTCGTGGATATCCTGAAGAAGAATGTTCTCAGTCAACCGAGGTTTGGATAATAACAAAGGTTTATTATCCAGACAGATATAAATATACACATAGTATTTAGAGAGTGGCTGAGGCTCTCGCCCCAGGTGATCAGCTGAAATGACCCAGGTAAAGAGACCTGGGCCCTCATTCATCAATAGTGTGCGTAGAACATTTCTATTTCCACACGTAAGCACGGAATGTAGAACTAGTGTACGCACAGGGAAGTCGGGATTCATCACACGGTGCGTACGCAGGCTCTATGCCCCTCCGTGTTGATGAATACCACTTTGTTCTACCGTCAATGCTCGTGCATGATTATCCATATATGGTCATGAAAATGAGGAAACACCCCCCATGGGATGTGAAATAATGGACTGACCCGAGCGGAACCCTGAGAAACTCCACGAAGATTGTTCACTGCTGTCGAACCAAGAAGACACTATCGCGTATTATGGGATAAATAATAAAAGGCGGACTTGTAAACGGTGATGTCAGATATCAACGGCTCCCTAAGACCATTGCTGCAATTCTGCCTGGACAGCTCAAAATACTAATAAAGACCGTTCGTTGACCACTGTTTGGCATTGGTTGTGTGTCATTATAACCGTGCTGTAATATGAATGCCTTTATTAGTTGTGTTCGATTGGCTATATGATTTTTAGAGGCATCTATTTTCTTGTCGGCTAATAAAGACAGCGCTGGAATATGACTGCCTTTTCCCGTGTTGTTTGATTGATACCCAGGGATTAAAGTTCTCCTCAATTCTATTCCAAATCGCGATGGATCTCCCGTCAATTTTCTACCTGCTGCATATGATTTCTAGAGGCATACTACAATCTATTTTGATGTCAGTATTGGGTAGCCTATATAAACAATATAATACGAGAGCATATAAGAACAATGAATCTCACTGCATGTATGATAGCCTGCCTTTCAATACATGAACTTGAATTCCATCATGTTTGTGTGCGGGACTCACAAGGCTGTTGTCACAATGGGTGGTACCGGTGTACAGTAATAATAACAGTCCACACAATATCACGATCCATGCCATAGCCTATGTTCCATTAGGACATGATCTGTGACGACAAATGTTCTAGAATGTTTGATTAAGATATCATACTCTGACAGCATGCCTATGAGCAACAAAAACGTGAACTTGAATCCCATCATATAGTCTGTCCACTATCTGCATGGTGTCATTGCAATGCGTTTTCTATTCTTTCTTGTACAGTAAAAAGGGGGAAGAACACTATATTCATATGACTTATTCTGCTTACAGCTTCGAAATTCCACTTGTTTCGTTTAACGTAAAGCCTTTTAAATATAATCAAAGCGTTCCCGTGTTTCGGCGGTCTGTGCGCAAAATAATAACGAGTTGAGCTTTATGATTTATGATGAATTGAAAATGGGGGACCCTGATGTAAACAGGACGAAAGTTGGTCTGCATCCCCACTTAACAATTGTATGTACTGAGCTGTACTGTACTGTACCCATTCTGCAATCTGTTAATAAACTTTTCAATCAATCAATCAAGCTACGCGGAGCGCAGTCAGTCAGTAGCCTACACCCTGTATATTCCGATAACGCTATATAAACCATGCTGCATTCATTCTGAGAGAAAGATCGATTATTCCAAATGCTATTTATAGGGTTTTGACCATAATTACACTACTGTTGCTATTTTACAATGAACTATAATGAACTACGGTTCATACAGAACATGCCAGTGTTATTATGCACAGAAGCTCATTTCCTTGTTGTAATAATATATTCTACCACTGGGCGCGAGGTACGCCAGGTCCGACCTGTGCGTAGATGTAAGCACGGAGTCAAGTTCAAATCGAAATTGATGAATCCCACTCTTTGCTTAGAAATGATCGTACGCACAGGGTAAGCACAGATCTGTGCGTAGAACACGTTGATGAATGAGGGCCCTGGAATGTTGTTGGGAGGAGCATTATATAGTTAAAAGGGGAGGGGAATGTCTTTACATGAGGGAGTTGGGGAATCATTATATTATTCCACAGTGGTCACCTACTCGCCTCCTTCTTCACTTTCACCACAAGGAAGTGCCTTCGGTAGATCCCCACTTGACGAGGTTGTTAGTAGAAGAAAGTTGGAAAACAAAAGAACGGGAAGATACGTTGACATCATATCTTTATTTTCTCTCTCACTATTTCGACGTTATCCTCGTCGCCAACACAGGATATGCTGTGTTCAACTTCGGTGTCCCGTTAGCCAGATTGCAGTTCTCTTGGCCTGCGCTCAGGGTAGGAAGGTCTTGACCGGACTTTAAACACTTCTTCTTTCCTTCCCTTCTAAATGTTTTGTAATAACGATGTTTTCCAAAACGTGTGTTGCTGCAATACATTGAGGATACGACGCGTGTTGTGTGTGAATTGTCTTGTCACTGGTATAGCTTCTCTCTTCATAGAAATCGGGTTGTTACATGTATAAAAATGATCTGGTTAGTTGTGATGAGAACATGTGTGTTCATGTAACGTGAACTCACAACTAAGGGGGTTAATTAACCTATGAAGCTATGCTTAGTGACATGTGATTGAGGAATGAATTCTTTTCTCAGCCTGTAATGACAATGAACAGTGTGTTCACATATTAACAGGGTTACCTGTTCAACTTGGTCGTATCAAGGGTAAGGAAGGAGGGGTGATCCCCCCGGTTTCCCTGGGGCTTCCCCACCCTCCTCTCAGACATGTTGTTTACAATATATTGTGTCACTGTGTTTGTGGGGATACGATGTAACCCTCTGCTTAATTGTTGGGGTTGTGCTTTCCGCTTGAGAAACAATTTTTTCCTAAAGAAAAGATTGTTTGGTCACTTATCATGTGTGCTTAGCAAGGCCTGTGGCCAATACATAATCGAGGATTCTGTATTCTCTCGTTATGAAAAACGGCGTTCCTCTGTAGCAAGAGTGTACTTTTGCCATTTTTTGTTGTGATGAAGGGTTGTGTGTGTCTTGTGATTTACAACTGGGTTAGGTTTGGCCCACAGAAGCACATATGTAAGTCTGGTACCGGGGCTCTTAAAGGGGGCCCTCTCTGTTCTGTGTTTTTTCCTTAGTAAAAATCAGATAGCAGGTTAGCACATGAGCTATGTGAGGCTGTTCGATGCTTCATGTAGCAGGCTATGACTGTGTCATGCTCTACTTGTCATTACATCGTATCATGGGTGTGGGGTCGTAAAGGGGTGAACTGGTAATCCTTTCCTCCCCTTTTCTGATTGGTCAGGGGTTAAAACCTCCTGTCCTTCAAGGTTCCTGACACGTTGCTGTTCGGCACGTTACAGGGTAAGAGGGGGGGGGGGTTTCCTGGTCCCACGCCCTGGAAGATTGGGCGTGTGCACCGCGGAAATTCCCCCGCCATAGAGTACGTCACTGAGCGCGTCTCTGTTGGTAAGACTTCCTTGGGTTGTTCAGGTCCATGTTATGGATCTGTTTCAGGGAGTTGTCAGAGCTCCTCCTCACGAAGCTCCTCCTCTGGGAGAAGTGTCTTCTGTGAGTTTGGACTCTCCTTCCCTGTGAGGGAGCCTCCTCAGAGTTTCAGAGCCTCCTCCTCAGATTGTCAAGGTGGGTAGAACTTCAAAAAGGAGTTCTGCTCTATTGTGTGTGTATTCGATTCAATTCGATTATTGAGTGTGTATTGGTTCAGTGCCTCCTCCTCGGAGAGCCCTAACCCAAGTGTTACATAGCTCAATGTTGCAATATATTCTTTTCAATCTATACAGCTCGCGTGGGAAGTCTCTCTGGGGATTTCCATCTCCTCCCTGTGGCGAGGGTGGTGGGATGTAAAAATGTAAAAAAATTACCTTCAGCTGCGTCACGTGGGATTCATGTCAGTCTGTGTTTCTTTCTTTTTTAAATAAAAAGAGGAAGGAACATGTAGCACGACGGCTCTGTGTCGTTCTCCCAGGCGACTTGGAGGAACAATGTTTGGTGTCTTGCTAGACTATCCATTGATGTGTTTGGGTCTCGACGCGTACATAGTGCTGGCTCGGGGTGTTTCTGTTAAGAATCACGCAGGGGCTAAGTGCGCCTTGGTTGCTTGTTATTAAAACAGCGTTTTTATAGGGCAACTGGGATGGAGTTTTGTCTCTTCCGAGCGCCAGTTTACTAGGTTGTCTCGATGAATTCTCGTTCATATCTGGGGGATGTTAACGGAATAGATCCGAACATAGGTAGAGGGGTCTCACGCCCTTGGGGTGGGCCACTGAGCGCGGTACAAATGGGACCGTCTGGGTGGCGCCCTATTTTCATGTTTTAGATCGACACGCATACCTGCCCCCTCTTCTGGAGTGGGCATGTCGGCGTGGTTAGGGCACGGGACTGGTCTGGTCGCGCTGGTCCAGGTCAGTTACCCCGTTGTCCGCCGGGGATGCAGATCTGCTGTTCTGGTACCCTGAGGGACTTGTGCTTTTTTCGGGGGGAAAAATGCCGGGTCGGCCCGGGTGTCAAAGGGTTAGGCGTTATGGAGACCCTTTGTTGGGTACATATTGTACTCTGCACTATCGTAATGGCTTACGGCCATATCAACCTGTACGCGCCCGATCTCGTCCGATCTCGGAAGCTAAGCAGGTTCGGTCCTGGTTAGTACTTAGTTGGGAGACCGCCTGGGAATACCAAGTGCGGTGTGCTTAGGGCTGGTTCTCCATTCTTTTCGCTCCTCTCTCACGCGTGGCGAAGAGGGGGCTGTTGGGGTGGTCTTGGACCTCCTCTGGTAACCCTGTGCTTCCCGAGCCGCCGGGCCCGGTCCGAAGTAATGTTTCGTCGACCCGTAGGCCTGGAATAACCCTTTTTTGGAAACTGAAACACTTGTACTGCGGTATAGCCAGTGTATACCCGCAGGTGTGTTTTGGAGTTTTTTCTTGAGGGGTTATAGGAACAACCACCATCTGTGTACCGAGAGGGTGGTTGATTCCCTGGTGTGTTGGAGCAGAGTCAACTCCCGGGTTACCCGGTTGAGTGTGCCCCTGCACGTTCATGACGTCCGCCAATCATGTCAGCCTTCTCTGCCTCGACCCCTCTGGGTGTTTTTTTTTTAATGGAGGCATTGTCATGGTGATCAACAACGCCAGCATACGCCCCTTCCGCCGGGGGGGGGGGGCTGTTTTCAGCTGACTCCTTTGGCACCTGTCTCGTCCGCAGTGCTCCAGGCTCAGGTTACAGCCTGCTGCCTGGTTTCCCCGGTGCGCTGCCTGCTTCCGTTGGTTAACCTTTTTGTGTGCTTACGGCCATGCTGACTGCCTGTTCTGCAGGGTCAGTGTGCCAGGCGGTGTGCTATTGGGGGGAAAGGGCTCGCTCTTGGAGGGGCCTTATCCGAATACGCTGGCGATGTGGGGGGCGGTGTCACTAAGTGACCGGCTGGTGGGGTCTTGATGCCTGGCGTCATTGACCTCTCCGGGCCCCCTTTTTCCAGGGGATCCAGTCCCTTCAGTGGGTCTGGGTCTTCCTTCGCGCTCCGCTGCTACAGCCTTGCCACGGGGTTGGGTTTGCTCTTGACCCCATGATTTTGGGGGCAGTAACGAGGTTGTTCCTTCCGTTCGTTCCCTGGTGGCATGCGGGTTGTGCGTGTGTGTAGTCGTGGGGTCAAGCCACGGTCTGCTCACCCTGTGCGTTGGGTTGCTTGAGTTCCTCTTCGCACGGTCGGATCCGTCTCCCTCCCGTAAGCCTCTAATAGGGGGGGTATCCTCCATTAGGGAGGGTCGGGGTGGCTCGGTCCTCCCCGGTCTGATGGTTGTGGGGGGCCTCAGCGGGGTACATTTGTCGTGCTATGGCTCCTGCTCAGCCTCCCTTGTGCAGTATGATGCTGAGCGAAAGCCATAACGAAATAGAACGTAAGGTTATGTATATAACCAAGTTCTATGAGTTATGGTAACGCTCAGCATCAGACGCCGCTGCGGCCCTTGATCTCGCCTTGTGGTGAAAGTTTGGGAAGGAGGCGAGTAGGTGACCACACACCTGCTTATGAAGGTAAGCGGATGGGGGTGTGGCCAGACGAATGTTGGGATGTAAAGGTACATGGTGGAATTTTTTATTCAGTGCACGTGCACGAAGTGAAGTACAGTGCAGTATGATGCTGAGCGTCACCATAACTCATAGAACTTGGTTATATACATAACCTTACGTTTTCAATCAATCAATCAATCAATCAATCAATCAATCAATCAATCAATCAATCAATCAATCAATCAATCAATCAATCAATCAATCAATCCCGCACAGTGCAATACTCCAATTCAGCCATTGGCAATTCAGCCATTGGGTGGGTGGCGCTGCTGAGCGGGCCTGTGACGGTCTCGTGACCCAAATTCCTGAAATTCCTGAGGGGCCTGAAAGCGTAGGTCTGAAAGCGTGGGTCTGAGAGTGTGGCCGTGGTCTGCCGTTCTGCAGCTGCATGCTCCTCGGATAGATGCAGAATTATTTGAAGACATTGAGTGTCTAGTAGAGCTACCACGTGACATATTCGATTTACCACCACCCAGGTGGCCAGCATACTCGGCCCAATTCCGGCTACCGGTCGGCACACTCGGCATATGTCCGGCACGGCACGCCAACGATGAGCCGGATCTGGCTCGGTAATGGTTGCCGGGGCAGAGCCGACTCGGGCTCGCCAAAGATAAACCGGCTCTGGCCCGGCTCTGGCCCGGCTCTGGTTGCCGGGGCAGAGCCGACTCGGGCTCGCCAAAGCTAAACCGGCTCTGGCCCGGCAATGGTTGCCGTGCCCGAGCCGACTCGGGCTCGCCAAAGATAAACCGGCTCTGGCCCGGCAATGGTTGCCGGGGCAGAGCCGACTCGGGCTCGCCAAAGATAAACCGGCTCTGGCCCGGCTCTGCTTGCCGGGGCAGAGCCGACTCAGGCTCGTCAAAGATAAACCGGCTCTGGCCCGGCTCGGCTTGCCGTGCCAGAGCCGACTCGGGCTCGCCAAAGATAAACCGGCTCTGGCACGGCAATGGTTGCCGGGGCAGAGCCGACTCGGGCTCGCCAAAGATAAACCGGCTCTGGCCCGGCAATGGTTGCCGGGGCAGAGCCGAAGTTTCAGTCAAGCGACGCCGCCCCCACACACAACAGCGGTGTGATTGGCAGAATCGACTGTCAATCAAAATTGTTCCGTTGAGACCACCGCAACAAGTGAATACAGCTGTACTGTACCCACTCTGCAGTCTGTAAATAAAGCTTTCAATCAATCAATCAATCAATCAATCAGACAAATGCATAGAAAAGCCCTTATTATAACCAAATAACAAAAGATTATATTATTGTTTATGAAAATGTTTTAGCCCTATGCTTGCCTATTATTTTAATGGCAACAAATAAAATAATAATAATAAAATTAATAAATAAAATGTTAGAGGAGTGGAGGGGGGGGGGGGCAGAGCGAGGTGGGTGTTATAGGAGTGGAGGGGGGGGGGGCAGAGCCTCATAAAGCTAACATTAGCTGCACTCATAGGAGCCTGCATGTTGATGTAGCCTCATAAAGCTAACATTATAGCTGCACTCATAGGATGTTGATGTAGCCTCATAAAGCTGCATATGCTGCACTCATAGGAGCGTGTTGATGTAGCCTCATAAAGCTAACAAGAGTATATGTAATACTGTGGTTATGGCCTCTATAGTTAGCAGCTCATATAGCTAACATAATACTGTGGTTAAGGCCTGCAGCAGCTCAGTAGCTAACATAACAACACTGTAGTTAAGGCCTTTAACCAGCAGCTCAGTAGCTAACATAACAACACTTTAGTTAAGGCCTTTAACCAGCAGCTCAGTAGCTAACATAACAACTGTGGTTAAGGCCTTTAAATAGCTGCACTCATAGGAACCTGCATGTTGATGTAGCCTCATAAAGCTAATATTATAGCTGCACTCATAGGATGTTGATGTAGCCTCATAAAGCTGCATATGCTGCACTCATAGGAGCGTGTTGATGTAGCCTCATAAAGCTAACAAGAGTATATGTAATACTGTGGTTATGGCCTCTATAGTTAGCAGCTCATAGCTAACATAATACTGTGGTTAAGGCCTGCAGCAGCTCAGTAGCTAACATAACAACACTGTAGTTAAGGCCTTTAACCAGCAGCTCAGTAGCTAACATAACAACTGTGGTTAAGGCCTTTAAATAGCTGCACTCATAGGAGCCTGCATGTTGATGTAGCCTCATAAAGCTAATATTATAGCTGCACTCATAGGATGTTGATGTAGCCTCATAAAGCTGCATATGCTGCACTCATAGGAGCGTGTTGATGTAGCCTCATAAAGCTAACAAGAGTATATGTAATACTGTGGTTATGGCCTCTATAGTTAGCAGCTCATAGCTAACATAATACTGTGGTTAAGGCCTGCAGCAGCTCAGTAGCTAACATAACAACACTGTAGTTAAGGCCTTTAACCAGCAGCTCAGTAGCTAACATAACAACTGTGGTTAAGGCCTTTAAATAGCTGCACTCATAGGAGCCTGCATGTTGATGTAGCCTCATAAAGCTAACATTATAGCTGCACTCATAGGATGTTGATGTAGCCTCATAAAGCTGCATATGCTGCACTCATAGGAGCGTGTTGATGTAGCCTCATAAAGCTAACAAGAGTATATGTAATACTGTGGTTATGGCCTCTATAGTTAGCAGCTCATAGCTAACATAATACTGTGGTTAAGGCCTGCAGCAGCTCAGTAGCTAACATAACAACACTGTAGTTAAGGCCTTTAACCAGCAGCTCAGTAGCTAACATAACAACACTGTAGTTAAGGCCTTTAACCAGCAGCTCAGTAGCTAACATAACAACTGTGGTTAAGGCCTTTAAATAGCTGCACTCATAGGAGCCTGCATGTTGATGTAGCCTCATAAAGCTAATATTATAGCTGCACTCATAGGATGTTGATGTAGCCTCATAAAGCTGCATATGCTGCACTCATAGGAGCGTGTTGATGTAGCCTCATAAAGCTAACAAGAGTATATGTAATACTGTGGTTATGGCCTCTATAGTTAGCAGCTCATAGCTAACATAATACTGTGGTTAAGGCCTGCAGCAGCTCAGTAGCTAACATAACAACTGTGGTTAAGGCCTTTAACCTGTGGTTAAGGCCTTTAACCGCAGCTCAGTACGCTAACATAACAATACTGGTTACTGATTTATTATTTACATTGAAAAGATACAGAGATAATTTGTTAAAGCTGGACCAGCACACTAGGTTAGTAAATCCTAGGCTCTTTTCTAGACTCTTTTTGTATCACAAACAGTAGGCCTACTGTATTTGCAAATCTGGTATGTCATAAATGTATAGAAGTGTCTATCTGTATGTCACATGTCATGTTATGATGAATTGAAAATGGGGGTCCCTGATGTAAACAAGACGAACGTCTTTCTCTGGTCTGCATGCCCTTAACAATTGTATGTATTGAGCTGTACTGTATTGTACCCATTCTGCAATCTGTTAATAAAGTTTTCAATCAATCAATCAATCAATCAATCAATCAATCAAAACCAACATTTTCACTGTAAAGTATATAAAAACGAAGTTATTGAACTTTAAACTTGAAACAAATACTATACTGCCTATAATTTGTTAAAGATGTATTAATTCGAACATTATTTCATATTATTTTACTTGAAAAGAGAGCTATTATTATTATTATTATTATTATTATTATTATTATTATTATTATTATTATTATTATTATTATTATTATTATTATTATTATTATTATTATTATTATTATTATTATTATTATTAGTATTATTATTAGTATTATTTTAAGTTATTCTTGTGCCATTGAGATTTGTCAGAGAGATTGTAGGCATAAAGCAAGTTGATTGAGTAACTGTTATATAAAATAATATAAATAATAATTGTCATTTGGCAACACTGACTAACAGCTGCGTTGCATTGTGGGGGGGGGGGATCCCCACAATGCATTGTGGTTTTTGAAATTTTGAATTGACGGCGTCGCGCGCGGCACAGTCAGACCAGACCAGTATGACACGGTTGCATTTCTTCTCATCTCAGGTAATTTATGCAGATATTTTTGATTATTTATAAGTAATACCGCTAATATAAATGAGTGCTGTTTAGTCTGTGTTTCAGTGAGTGTAGCGCGAGTTCACGTTAGCTACTAGCTCTACATACACTGAGTGTAGCGCGAGGCCGCGAGCTCACGTTAGCTATATAGGCTACATACACTGAGTGTAGCGTGAGCTCACGTTAGCTACTAGCTCTACATACACTGAGTGTAGCGCGAGGCCGCGAGCTCACGTTAGCTATATAGGCTACATACCATAGATATCTATAGAACACAGATATCTATAGATATCTATGCTACATACACTGAGTGTAGCGCGAGCTCACGTTAGCTATATAGGCTACATACACTGCTACAGGCAGAGCCTCACGTTGTCACCAACTGTTCTCATCTCAGGTAATTGTGCAACACATATATAGGCTACATACACTGCTACAGGCAGAGCCTCACGTTGTCACCAACTGTTCTCATCTCGGGTAATTGTGCAACACATATATTTTATTATTTATAAGTAATGCGTGCTGCTGATATAAATGCTGTTTAGTCTGTGTTTCAGTGACTAGTGTACTGTAACGTTATTTGCTCGATATTATGAAACTGGCGGGATCTGTAATACAAGCACTACTGCTAGCAGGCCTAGACTGTAGAATACTGACGTTAGCTAACCAATGCATATCACGCAGATCTTTCATGGTTTAATTTAATTATAAAATATATAATTTCATTGTTAATGTAGCAAATACTGTTACAGTGCTGTCTCTCAACAACGACATGAAAGCAGAAGACAGCTCAATAACAACTACCCGTATACTTCAAGTGGTTGTGGTTTTTATTGTGTGTGTGACTGTGTATATATAATATATACTTTTTAATCTGGGACATCATTTTCAAAGAGTCATCCTGTAATGCCTTCTCTCTCTCTCTCCCAAGACGGTCAAGATCTACCAAGTCTTCAAGATCTTCAAGTGGTCATGCTTGTAAGTGATGTATACAATGTTTTATTGTGTGTGTGACTGTGTATATATATACTTTTCAATCTGGGACTTTCATTTCAACAGCTGGAAAGGGTCATCCTGTGTTGATGGATGCTACAGTATGTAGATGTGCATGACATGGACTAAATTAGAGGTCCTAGATATGCAAAATAATATTGAGAATCACTGGCCTTAGACTATCTACTAACGTATTCTCGCTCTCTCCAGGTTCATGGCCACTAATGACTTCAGACCTTCAGAAGGACAGTATGCTGGATGAGGAAGGTCTTGGCCATGCTGCGATGGCTCCTAGAAGACAAGAACGGAGAGGTGCTGGACCTGGCTGTCAAATGGTTTGTAATGCTAGAGTATATTTTATGTAGATGTGCATGACATGGACTAAATTAGAGGTCCTAGATATGCAAAATAATATTGAGAATCACTGGCCTTAGACTATCTACTAACGTATTCTCGCTCTCTCTAGGTTCATGGCCACTAATGACTTCAGACCTTCAGAAGGACAGTATGCTGGATGAGGAAGGTCTTGGCCATGCTGCAATGGCTCCTAGAAGACAAGAACGGAGAGGTGCTGGACCTGGCTGTCAAATGGTTTGTAATGCTACAGTATATTTTATGTAGATGTGCATGACATGGACTAAATTAGAGGTCCTAGATATGCAAAATAATATTGAGAATCACTGGCCTTAGACTATCTACTAACGTATTCTCGCTCTCTCTAGGTTCATGGCCACTAATGACTTCAGACCTTCAGAAGGACAGTATGCTGGATGAGGAAGGTCTTGGCCATGCTGCGATGGCTCCTAGAAGACAAGAACGGAGAGGTGCTGGACCTGGCTGTCAAATGGTTTGTAATGCTAGAGTATATTTTATGTAGATGTGCATGACATGGACTAAATTAGAGGTCCTAGATATGCAAAATAATATTGAGAATCACTGGCCTTAGACTATCTACTAACGTATTCTCGCTCTCTCTAGGTTCATGGCCACTAATGACTTCAGACCTTCAGAAGGACAGTATGCTGGATGAGGAAGGTCTTGGCCATGCTGCGATGGCTCCTAGAAGACAAGAACGGAGAGGTGCTGGACCTGGCTGTCAAATGGTTTGTAATGCTACAGTATATTTTATGTAGATGTGCATGACATGGACTAAATTAGAGGTCCTAGATATGCAAAATAATATTGAGAATCACTGGCCTTAGACTATCTACTAACGTATTCTCGCTCTCTCTAGGTTCATGGCCACTAATGACTTCAGACCTTCAGAAGGACAGTATGCTGGATGAGGAAGGTCTTGGCCATGCTGCGATGGCTCCTAGAAGACAAGAACGGAAAGGTGCTGGACCTGGCTGTCAAATGGTTTGTAATGCTACAGTATATTTTATGTAGATGTGCATGACATGGACTAAATTAGAGGTCCTAGATATGCAAAATAATATTGAGAATCACTGGCCTTAGACTATCTACTAACGTATTCTCGCTCTCTCTAGGTTCATGGCCACTAATGACTTCAGACCTTCAGAAGGACAGTATGCTGGATGAGGAAGGTCTTGGCCATGCTGCGATGGCTCCTAGAAGACAAGAACGGAAAGGTGCTGGACCTGGCTGTCAAATGGTTTGTAATGCTACAGTATATTTTATGTAGATGTGCATGACATGGACTAAATTAGAGGTCCTAGATATGCAAAATAATATTGAGAATCACTGGCCTTAGACTATCTACTAACGTATTCTCGCTCTCTCTCTTTAGGTTCATGGCCACTAATGACTTCAGAGCTTCAGAAGGACAGTATGCGTGTAGCTTATTGCCAGCGGAAGAGTGCAAGAATGCTTCCGCATTCGTCACCGCACGCCAGTACGGTAATGCGCCTTTCCTTTCGCCCCGCTCAGACAAATGCATGTAGTACATTGCAACACAACGCAGCATTTCCGCGTACATTGCAATGAATCACTTGGAGTTTGAAAGTGATATCAGAAGAAACTACTCAACCTCGGCTGTCTTTAACTAGCAGGACGCTAGTGGGCTAGTCGCTAAAATATATATCGTTTTATATATAATTGTACCAACACAGATATTAGGCAGTACACACATTGTCCTGCAATACATACAGTGAATGCACAGCTACATTCGCCATATATTTCTATCGCTGCTGCGGTCTACAGTGAAATGCAATATTATTATTATTATTATTATTGTAAAGATTATCATTACAATCGCAGCCTGGAGAGGCAATGTTACAAGTGTACGAGGGTTGTGTGCAAAGAGCACAGCCTCTCAATTTGCACAACGTGCACAAAATAATAATTGTAATGATCTTTACAATAATAATAATATTGCATTTCACTGTAGACCGCAGCAGCGATAGAAATATATGGCGAATGTAGCTGTGCATTCACTGTACATGTATTGCAGGACAATGTGTGTACTGCCTAATATCTGTGTTGGTACAATTATATATAAAACAATATATATTTGAGCGACTAGCCCACTAGCGTGAAGGGGCTCCTTTCCTCAGAGCAGCCCGCTTGTATCACCACGCTCGGCGCTGCTGCGATGGTGCAGGAGGTTGCCTCGCTAGTGGGCTAGTCGCTCAAATATATATATATCGTTTTATATATAATTGTACCAACACAGATATTAGGCAGTACACACATTGTCCTGCAATACATGTACAGTGAATGCACAGCTACATTCGCCATATATTTCTATCGCTGCTGCGGTCTACAGTGAAATGCAATATTATTATTATTGTAAAGATCATTACAATTATTATTTTGTGCACGTTGTGCAAATTGAGAGGCTGTGCTCTTTGCACACAACCCTCGTACACTTGTAACATTGCCTCCAGGCTGCGATTGTAATGATAATCTTTACAATAATAATAATAATATTGCATTTCACTATAGACCGCAGCAGCGATAGAAATATATGGCGAATGTAGCTGTGCATTCACTGTACATGTATTGCAGGACAATGTGTGTACTGCCTAATATCTGTGTTGGTACAATTATATATTTTAGCGACTAGCCCACTAGCGTCCTGCTAGTTAAAGACAAATGCTGCGTTGTGTTGCAATGTACTACATGCATTTGTCTGAGCGGGGCGAAAGGAAAGGCGCATTACCGTACTGGCGTGCGGTGACGAATGCGGAAGCATTCTTGCACTCTTCCGCTGGCAATAAGTTACACCCGGACAGTATGCTGGATGAGGAAGGTCTTGGCCATGCTGCGATGGCTCCTAGAGGACAAGAACGGAGGTGCAGGACCTGGCTGTCAAATGGTTTGTAATGCTACAGTATAAATTATTGTATTACATCACACTCACCATCAATGACTCCACCATCACCCCCTCCCCCCTAGTCCGCAACCTCTGTGTCATCCTCGACCCCACCCTCTCATTTGACCCCATGTCCGCTCCATTGTCAAAACTTCATATTTTCACCTCCGCAACATTGCCAAAATCCGTCACTGCCTCTACCCCCTGCTGCTGAATCCCTCATACACGCCTTCATCTTTTCCCTCCTGGACTACTGTAACTCCCTCCTCACTGGCATCACCTCCCGCTCCCTCCATAAACTGCAGATGGTCCAAAACTCAGTTGCCCGCCTCCTCACTAACACCCGGTCCCGCGAACACATCACTCCTGTCCTCCACTCCCTCCACTGGCTCCCGATCAAGGAACGCATTAACTTCAAAACACTACTCACCTTCAAAGCCATCCATAGCCTGGCCTCACCCTGGTCTTAAACTTTTTACACCAAGAGAACGGTGGGGAGAGAATATATACATATGATGGGGAGAGAATATATACATACAGTGGGGAGGAGACTGTACATTAGGAGGGGGTGGTTGGGAGAGAAATATACATATAATAGACAGTCTCCTCCCCACCGTATGTATATATTCTCTCCCCACCATATGTATATTTCTCTCCCACCCACCCACCCCCTCCTAATGTACAGTCTCCTCCCCACCGTATGTATATATTCTCTCCCCACCATATGTATATATTCTCTCCCCACCATATGTATATTTCTCTCCCACCCCCTCCTAATGTACAGTCTTCTCCCCACCGTATGTATATATTCTCTCCCCACCATATGTATTTTCTCTCTCACCCACCCACCCCCTCCTAATGTACAGTCTCCTCCCCACCGTATGTATATATTCTCTCCCCACCATATGTATATATTCTCTCCCCACCATATGTATATTTCTCTCCCACCCCCTCGTAATGTATAGTCTCCTCCCTACCGTATGTATATATTCTCTCCCACCCCCTCCTAATGTACAGTCTCCTCCCCACCGTATGTATATATTCTCTCCCCACCATATGTATATTTCTCTCCCACCCCCTCCTAATATACAGTCTCCTCCCCACCGTATGTATATATTCTCTCCCCACCGTATGTATATTTCTCTCCCACCCCCTCCTAATATACAGTCTCCTCCCCACCGTATGTATATATTCTCTCCCCACCGTATGTATATTTCTCTCCCACCCACCCCCTCCTAATGTACAGTCTCCTCCCCACCGTATGTATATATTTTCTCCCACCCCCTCCTAATGTACAGTCTCCTCCCCACCGTATATGTATATATTCTCTCCCCACCATATGTATATTTCTCTCCCACCCCCTCCTAATATACAGTCTCCTCCCCACCGTATGTATATATTCTCTCCCCACCGTATGTATATTTCTCTCCCACCCACCCCCTCCTAATGTACAGTCTCCTCCCCACCGTATGTATATATTTTCTCCCACCCCCTCCTAATGTACAGTCTCCTCCCCACCGTATGTATATATTCTCTCCCCACCGTATGTATATTTCTCTCCCACCCACCCCCTCCTAATGTACAGTCTCCTCCCCACCGTATGTATATTCTCCCCCCAACGTATGTATATATACCGCCATCTTTCTCCCGGGTTGGTGTGATCACATGACTGACAAAGCCGTGCAGTGATAGGCCAGAAGTCAATTCGATTGCATCCAGGCGCGATTGCTTATCCTGTCTGGGTAGCCCGGATGATGGTTTTTTACATCGAATTTTATACACCGCAATTATGCATCAAATCTTTTTACATTGAATTTTATTATACATTCGAATTTTTTACATTGAATTTTTATTTCACATAGGTAAATTCGGAGCAAAAAAATTCAGATACATGATTTTCAAAGTAATTATTTTCAATGCTATAAATTCGGTGTCTGAAAAAATTCAGATACATTTTTCAAAGTAATTATTTTCAATGCTATAAATTCGGTGTCTGAAAAAATTCAGATACATGTTTTCAAAGTAATTATTTTCAATGCTATAAATTCGGTGTCTGAAAAAATTCAGATACATGTTTTCAAAGTAATTATTTTCAATGCTATAAATTCGGTGTCTGATAAAATTCAAAAATCAGATACATGTTTTCAAAGTAATTATTTTCAATGCTTTAAATTTGGTGTCTGAAAAAATTCAGATACATGTTTTCAAAGTAATTATTTTCAATGCTATAAATTCAATTCAGATACATGTTTTCAAAGTAATTATTTTCAATGCTATAAATTCGGTGTCTGATCAAATTCAAATACTTCTGTCACTCATTTGCTTCCATACTGGCTCTTGTTGTATTTTGTTATCTTGCTTTCCTTCTCTCTCTTCTCTCTCTCTTCTCTCTCTCTCTTCTCTCTCTCTATCTCATCCTCTTCTCTTCTGTCGTTGAATTTGTGGTTCGTTCTTTTTATTTGCCTTTTTCACTTTTCGTGTAGGGCAGTGAGTGGAAGTCCCGTCCCCTCCACGTCGGGGACCAGCACGCCTCGCCGGGGCCGGCGACAGCTCCCCCAGACCCCCGCCACGCTACGCCCCCACGTCACCTATTCCCCCGTGGTCCGTAAGGCTATGCCCACGCCTCCCGGGGTGCCCCAGGGGCGCCTCCCGGCCCGGCCCCCTGGCGCTTTTCTCCGGAGCCCCCCCCAGGGGCCTCCCCCTGCCGGCCCCCCGCCACCCCACCATGGCTCACCTCGTCAGGGTCACCACCCGCCACCTCGCTGGGGTGACGCGGGAGGAGGGGGGTCTCCATGGAGGGCGACGGTTGCTTCTACAACCAGGACTACGAGCCACGCCACGAGCCGCCCGCCTATGAGCAGAGCCCCGCATAACATTGGGGTCTTGTGCTTGGCACTCCGAGCATGGCACTAACACTGTCACGGTTAGGAGTTTGATTCCTGCTGGGGCCACCCGTTGTGAATGGTGTATACAGTCATTCCAAAGCACTTTATGTCCTAGTAATAGAGCTGTGCTATAGAGATGCTGTCATTCATTCATAACTAAACCAAAAGACATTTATAAACAACGTCTTACTAGATGCAGGCTTTCATTTACAACTGAACGGCCATATCACTCGTTTTTGTATTAATTCTCCTAAAAAAATTTGCTAAGCTAGACTAACATGAAAGTTTAAGTGAAAGTACACACTTGAGTAAAAGTCAAAGTTTCTACTTTTAAATGTACTTAAGTAGTAAACTGAACTTTTTTTCTGACTGTCTATATTCTTCTGATCGCAGGTGTTTAATCAAAGATCCCCTGTGGGAGAAGCTGTTGCAGGGGAACAATGGGTTAATTTCATTGGAGGCTTTGTCGTTGGGTTCAGAGAGGAGGATGTGATATTTTTTTGTTAATAAATGTTTAAATATCTATTCAAGTTGTCATTTTTAACTGGAAAAAGTAGCATGTATGGGGGTAATTGTTACTTTACTTGATATTTGAGCTTCACTGCAGAATGGTGTATATTGTGTACAATGTGCACATACACTGAGAATATATTTCAGTGAGGTAGGAGACAGCATGTAAACTTCTGAATTGTTCAATGCGGGACATGCCAATACTCCATTGGTAAAGGGAAGGGTCCTTAAATATGTGGCATTGTATTACTAATCAACCATTTCCTACTGTATTTCCGGTAATGTATGGTCATAGGCAGATAGTGGAGTAGCTCTGGCAGAATACTGGGTACACAGTAAATTCCGCAAAGTAAATTTGACTCAAACTGAGTACATTTCACTCAAACTGAGTAAAATTTCTTTACTCAGTTTGAATCAAATGTACTCAGTTTGAGTCAAATGTACTCTGCGGAATTTACTGTGTAGTACCATTGCATTGGCAGTGTCGGCTAGGCTTCGGGCAACCAAACCTGGCCCAGTGTGTGTGGGTCGCATCTGGGCTGCTTTAGGCAACCCGACGTTCACCGCTTCCGGCAACCCCGGACATGGCCCAGTGTACTCGGGCCGGAATCGGCCAGTCAGTCATTGCCGCCTACTCGGCCAATCCGGACGTTCACCGCTTCCGGCAACCCCGGACCTGGCCCAGTGTACTCGGGCCGGAATCGGCCAGTCAGTCATTGCCGCCTACTTGGCCGACTCTGGCAGCCGGACTTGGGCCGACTAATTTCTTCCGGCCTGCCGGATACAGGCCATTAATGGGCCGGAACTTTTTGGCCACCTGGGCAGTATTAGAAACACTGTCATGTGGCCCAATACTATCCACATCCTCATTTCCATTTGACACAGCATTGAAATTTGAACCATTATCCAGAACCTCATTTGTATTGGGCACATCACTGATTTCATCATCCTTGATATGTGTGAGTGTGCATTGCTCCCTGTTTGCAAGCACCCATTTTTCCATTTAGTCAATGATCTGATTAACATTGTGCATATGACTTTGAAACCATTCTGTTTGTTTGGACATTTCATCATCAGGCAATAAAGGCTTTAATGACTCATGCAACCTTGTAGTTTCACCACATAATTTCCACAACATGTTGATTTGCATGACAGAAATGTTTTCATTTGTACCTATCATTTGATCCAATTCTTTAGTCAGTTTACACAATTGTTTTAATCCAGAATTCCTTTCCTTATGCAATAACATGATTTTTGCCTCCAATGCTTTAAATGTGGGCTTAGACTGCCTTTTGCCAAGTTCATTCTCCGTTTCAGTTTGATTGCCAGCTGCATCCATTTCAAAGTTTATTTCCTGATTCCCCACGTTACTCATCTTTAAAATATCAAGCAATCGATTTATTTATATATATATATATTATTTTTTTATTAGAAATGTTTTCCTCTGTAAAAAAATGCCAGTGATTTTTGCCAAAATTGACAGCTCTGAGCAGGCCTGCACTGCAGTAATGACTGCAGTAAATATTCGTGCAGATGGCTGCACAGGTTGACCCAGGATTAAATAAATAATAAATAATAGCCAATCAAAATAGGCTATTAACATCATCTAAGCACGGTCCGTGCAGTTAAACTCTTGCCATTGAATGGGGGATTGAATGATTGACAGCCTTGTGATCCAATCAGAGAATGGTTTCTCTTCTGCTGCTCTGCGGCTCTGCAGCTAGACTGATTGACAGCCTTGTGATCCAATCAGAGAATGTTTTCTCTTCTGCCGTACTGCGGCTCTGCAGCTTGTTTACAAAATCATTTTTATCTCAGTTTAAGAAGCTTGTTGGAGCTAACGTAGCTAAATGGCCCAGGGTGGAGTGTTTTGTTATTGTTCATGAACTTATTGTGCATCATTTGATGATATATATATACACCTGCGATAAAAGCTAAACGTGACAACAAGAACAACGTCATCGCCTCGCGGGCACTTTGAATTCTCTAGTACTGTAGATAGCGTTGCAATGGAGGAAGGAGATATTGTCGACTAGCTTGCTTGCTAGCTAACGTTATGTTGTAACGTTATGCAAGTCTTGTGAATGTCTAAACAAACGGCATTGTTTGATTGATTGATTGAAAACTTTATTAATGACGCAATGAAGCATATAGCACTAGTTAGAGGGGAAATTCGGATTCCTCTCGGATTCATTTATTGAGCAGAACTGCAATTCGCTCAGCTGCAGAAACGTTGAGGAGACAATACCCACAGGACTTGGAGGAGAACTTTGTTTCACTGTCTGTCTATTGTCTACACATTTGGAGCAAGGCGCAACAATGGTGAGTAACCGAATAACCGTTCATAAGTGATGCCGCTGTGTGTGTGTGGAGCCAAACTATATGTTCTGCCGTGAATTGAATTGAATTGTAAAACTTTATTAACAGATTGCAGAATGGGTACAGTACAGTACAGCTCAATACATACAATTGTTAAGGGGATGCAGACCAGAGAAAGACTTTCGTCTTGTTTACATCAGGGTCCCCCATTTTCAAATCATCGTAACATATATGACATACATGACATACAGATAGACAGTACTGCTACATCTATACATTTATGACATACCAGACTTGCAAATACAGTATTGTCTGTGATATAAAAATAGTCCAGAAAAGGGAGTATATACATTTGACGTAGAAACTGTACATTGGAGGAGGTTGGGTGGGGGGGGGGACTGTACATTGGAGGTGGTTGGTGGGGTGGGGGGAGGGGTTGGGTAGGAGGGGTGGGTGGGGGACACTGTACAACTGTACAAACAAAACTGTACATTGGAATATTGACAAAACCATACTTGGTCATTTACTGTACATTGAGGGGGTTGTGTTAGGACATTTACAGGGGCCAGTCATAGCATACTGTGTTATTTTTTGATGGGCCCGAGCCATACTGTACATGGTCTGCTTGGTTTGATCGGGCCGCCGAGCCACTGTATACTGTACCTGGTCTGCTTGGTTTGATCAGGGGCCGCCGAGCCACTGTATACTGTACATGGTCTGCTTGGTTTGATCGGGCCGCCGAGCCACTGTATACTGTACATGGTCTGCTTGGTTTGATCGGGCTGCCGAGCCACTGTATACTGTACATGGTCTGCTTGGTTTGATCAGGGGCCGCCGAGCCACTGTATACTGTACATGGTCTGCTTGGTTTGATCGGGCCGCCGAGCCACTGTATACTGTACATGGTCTGCTTGGTTTGATTTAGGGGAGTGGTCTGCCCTGCGGGGGGGCCCCGACATATTGCGAAATGCCACTGCATACCATTGACTCAGAATGGTCTGTTTTATTGAAATCGTCACAGCAGTATAGTTTGTTTATACTTCAGAAGGATGATATTTAAACATGGTCCCCAAAATGAATGGAAGCGAATGAGGAGCCTGACACCTGGGAGGAATGGGGGTGTTGCAGCGTTGGGGATGTTTAAAAAATATAATTTAATATATAATATAATAATTTGTGCTTCACCTAAAAATTTGGTCAGCAGCCTCCACTGTTAGGCACCTAGGGTAGTTCAAAGTGAGTCAGAAGATTCTCAAGAACTTCTACTCGTGCACAATAGAGAGCATCCTGACTGGCAATATCACCCCCTGGACCGCAGCAGACTACAGAGAGTGGCCCGTTCAGCCGAGCGCACAATTGGAGGTGGGCTTCCCACTCTCCAGAACTTTTATAACAAGCGTTGCAGGGCCAAGGCTAAGAGAATAAGCAAAGTCACCCAAACAACTGCCTCTTTGAACTGCTGCGGTCAGGCAAGCGCTACCGGAGTCTCATGGCCAGACTCAGACTCAGACTCAGAAGGCCATCTATCCCGGCCATCAGGATCATCATATCTGCAGAGCCGCACTGCCCAATGTCTCGGGGTCTGAGCTCGGATGGGCGGGGCTTCGGGGGTCTGAGCTTGGATGGGCGGGGCTTGAGGCTTGCTAAGCACTACTGCGCATGTGGGTGAGGGGGGGGGGGGCTCTCTCTCTCCCTCTCTCTCTCTCGCTACGTGTTACTGGTGCGACATTAGCGGACAGACGTTAACAGACACGTGTTACTGGCGCGACATTAGCCGACAGACATTAACAGACAGATAATGGAGTTAAATAAAATTTTAGGTACTGTATCCAAATGTTGCGGATGAGGGGTGGGGCGGGGCTCTTTGCCATGTATACTTTTCACAACAATTGCTTTGGTTGATTGATTGAAATTTTGTATTAACAGATTGCAGAATAGGTACAGTACAGTACAGCTCAATACACACAATTGTTAAGGGGATGCAGACCAGAGAAAGACTTTCGTCTTATTTACATCAGGGTCCCCCATTTTCAATTAATACATTTCAACATTTATGACATACACAACATACGGATATACAGATATAAGAATCTAATCTACTCATCTAATCTAATCTAATCATGACATTTATGACATACATGACATACAGATATACAGTACTGTTACATTTGTGACATACAAGATATGCAAATATACAGTACTGTAAAAACAGCTAACAGTAAATATATACATACTTTGTATGTATATATTTTTGGCGTGATATAATTGCATTAATTGCATATTATTATAATTGCATTGCATGACAGCTAAAGCTTCTTTCGGTTTAGTGGCTGTGCAGGGATTCATGGGAAAGGAAACGGGTTGGTTCGTAATGGGCTGCTGGAGTTAAAATTACTTATACCTGAGGCCTGCCTGGACACATGACATCAGTGGTGGTCCATCTGTCACCTCTCACTTTACCATGACTGCACATAAACACACAACATACTTGTTCACATCTCATTTTGCTTTCACTCTAAAGGAAATATGTCTCACATAGACCCCCCAGTACTTTGTGGAGACGAAGATAGGAGGCCCGTCTGCGTCTACCTTAATGATAAGCAAGCAGTGCAAAAATGCGGAAGCATTCGTCACCGCACGCCACTACGGTAAAGCGCCTTTCTTTTCAGGCCCGCTTTGGGAGCTGTCGCGCGGAAATAGGCTGTCTATTGCCATTCTCTTTGACAAACTCTAACCTTAACCAGCTCCTTAACAGCGCCTAAACTTAACCGTTCTAACCTTAACCAACTCCGAAACAATGCCTAACCTTAACCTTAACCATGCCTAACCTTAACCATAGAAATTATATTGCCATTCTCTTTGACAAACTCTAACCTTAACCAGCTCCTTAACAGCGCCTAAACTTAACCGTTCTAACCTTAACCAACTCCGAAACAATGCCTAACCTTAACCTTAACCTTAACCATGCCTAACCTTAACCGGCGAAAGAATACATGTTAAAAAAAAAAATCACGTTAAAAAAAAAATATTCGATGGGATTCGAACTCGCCAGCAAACGAGCCATAGGATCCACAGCCATGTAGTCTTGCCAATTGAGCTATTTCTAGATACTGAATAAGGGGCGGTGACTTATATATATTGAGCTCCGCTCGTGTCGAACCAAGGCGGGATCTCATGCGCATGCGCGGGCACCTCGCGCGAGCACGCCGGCGCACGCACGCACCTGAGCGAGCACGCCGCCGCCGGTGCACGCACGGGCGCTGGGCGGCGGAAAATGAAAGGCGCATTACCGCACGACACTACGGTAGAATGCTTCCGCATTCTTGCACTGCTTGCTTATCATTAAGGAAAACGCGGCCCGTCTGTGGACCTGATGATGAGTACCAGTCTTCTCCTCAGACATATAAAATCACAGTTTTTCACATTAGGATCTAACATCCCAACAGGCCACCTTGTTTATGGTTTGATTCAGTTTTAGTAGAATGTGAAAGACGTGAATGATGTGACATACTATAAAATCACAGTTTCTTTACAGTGCAATGAAATCGTTCTGGATTACTGTTACTGTACAGTTCAAAGTCGTCTTTACCTTCTGTTTGGTATCCACAGTTTAAAACCTGACAGTCTTCCCTCTTGTCTGACACCCACTCTTAATGGTTTATATGGTATATATATATCAGTAAACACAATGGGTTTGATAAGCGATTGATAAGGACCCCACAGAGATGCAAATATTAGATTCAAATCCAGGTACTTTTTGTGTGGAGTTGGCATGTTCCCCCTGTGTCTTTGTGGGTTTTACAGTTCAAACATACACAGCCCCCGTTAGAGGAGAGGATAAAGGCTCTGTCGGGCAGCTGACCATATCTCCTCCATCACACACAGATGACCAGATACACATACCACACAGGTTCAAGTTGAAGAAGTTAAATTTTAAAGGGGACATGCATTATAAATGGCTTTTTTCTGTGTTTAGCATGGTTTTATAGTAATAGGGGTTAGTATCAATGGGTCTGTGTCTTTAATTACCATATTGACCCATCAGTCTAGTTTCGAGTTCACAAGATCCTCCCTCACTCGACTAAGCTGTTCTGATTTGACGGTTTTGCACTGATTTGCATAACTAACACCCCCTCTATGGTTGACAGCGACAGCAGAGCGAGTGGAATTATCTTCACTTCCTCAAACAGAGCGAGGCAGACAACGAGCGAGTGAGAGAGAGAGGGAGAGAGAGAGATAGAGAGGGAGAGAGAGAGATAGAGAGGTGAGAGAGGAGGAGAGAGAGAGAGGAGAGAGAGAGGGAGAGAGAGACAGAGAGAGAGAGAGAGAGAGAGAGAGAGAGAGAGAGAGAGAGAGAGAGAGAGAGAGAGAGAGAGAGAGAGAGAGAGAGAGAGAGAGAGAGAGAGAGAGAGAGAGAGAGAGAGAGAGAGAGAGAGAGAGAGAGAGAGAGAGGGGAGCTTCTGTCGGGGAAACAAACCGTGTGCGAGGAAGCAGCAGTAGCACATACTCATTTACACACAACCTGGGCTGGACCTCGCACGGGGAAGCAGCAGTAGCACATACTAATTTACACACAACCTGGACCTCGTGGGGAAGCAGCAGTAGCATATCAAGACATTTAGAGACATACAAATATACAGTACTATGTAAGAAAAAAGCATCAAGTCGTGTTTATCATTTTGGACTAAAATAGAGGAATGTTGCTCAAGGTTATAAAACGCAGTTGTGCACACTATGAACTGGGATTTGATTGAATAAGCAACACATGTGTTTTTTACAATGATGTTGACAATATGTATTGTGGTGGACAATAATAGAGAATGTGAAGTTGGACACCTTGTGAGAATGGTTCATGTTTAACATAGTGTTGAATGCCGACGGGTTGTCTCTATCTATCCCAGGTCACTTACTCGAGATATAACCCTGTGGCCGCCCGATATCCCCCAGCGAGGTGCTAAACTCGCTAAGTTCTCGGGTCAATTACTATTTCCTAATCACGCTTACTTCATAGTCACTAGTTAGTTATATCCAGTTGATATGAAATATAAGCATAGAAGAGTTGTTAACCTCTTCTTTGTTTGTAATAAACCGAATGTATGTCTGGGAGAACTCCTTTGCCTATAATAATAGTAATTATATTATCACCATCACCGTCACCGCCACTATCCTCATTTTTTAGGAAAGGCCTGTAATGCTAATCATTTGAAAGCCTGATGATATTACTACTCTTTTAATAAGTATTACTACTGCTAATAGTGTAATATTAGCGTACTAACATTAATCATTATTTGCAAGCCCCAGTACCCCTTATCAATTCGACAGGCCCATCAATCCGTGGTACCGATCGTCCAGCCCTGCAGTGGCCGGACTCTCAGTTTCCCACAAATCTGATGGAGCCCGTCGAACATATAGAGATACCGGCGCCCGCAAACAACAAACAGTGCCATGGCTTCCAGAATATAGCTATACCGATTTACCTCAGATAAGAGCAGGGCGAGGCCAGCGTCGTGGCACATTGTGATAGAAAGCAGTCCACAAATTCAATAAGTATTTAAACAAAGTTGCTTTAATTAGAAAAAGTAAGTTACAAAGAGACTGCATTGGAAATGTCCAATTCAGTAAAAATAAGTATAAAACTGTAAAGTGTCACAGCCAACTAAGTGACACTTTGTATAAATGACATCCTGTTCTCTCTGTCCCTTGTATGATTTAATAGGTTTATTGTATATATCTGTTTTAAATCTAGGCATATGTTACTGTAGGTGTCTAGATGTGATATGTATTCATATATATATATATATACATATATATGTGTATACGTATATATATGCATATACGCTTTGAACAAGTATCTAGGCCTGAGCTGAGAGCAAGTCGGCACAGTTTAACCCTGTCCTGTCTGCATAGAATAAAACCAGTATGTGCATATATATGTGTACACTGTATACTATATATATATGTGCTGTATTATACATGTATGTGTATCTGTATATATCTGTAGTATGTGTTGGGCTATGTACTATATAGCCAGCAGTCTCCCTCGTCTGCATCCCCTTGAGTTGGGGCGAGTGAGAACGAAGGGGGGCCCCTTCGGAATGCCATCTCTGAGCAGGGTGCTTTCCACAGCAGGTTGTCACACCCTGCGTGGAGTAGACAAGGATAGGTACAAGTGTGTGCATATATGTGTGTACACTGTATGCTATATATATATGTACTGTATTATACATGTATGTGTATCTGTATATATCTGTAGTATGTGTTGGGCTATGTACTATGTACTCATGCTGGAGATGTGAGTTGCTTTCGCTTCAATACTGTTTGGCCACTGAGGAATGTGACAGACAACCTTGGGGCCTCTGGTCTCTGCTAAGTAACGGATGGGTATTTTCCAACACAAGGTAATCTGTTACTTCTCCAACAAAGAGGCATTCATGTTCTGAGGTAAATGGGGTTTTCCCAGTAGAGGTAATGACTAAAATGGGAGGAGAGCTAGAACCCTACGTATTGTGCATTGACTGGCTGGTGAAATGACATCACGGTGACAGCGCTGTATTTGGACCAATAAGCAGAAGAGACCCTGGGGCCCTTTATAAGGGCCAACTGGCGAGAGCACAGGGGAATTTTGACACGGAGAAGGAGAGAGAAGAAGAATGGTGCCTACAGACTTCTTTGAGAGATTTTGAAGTTTTTACCAGTGTGTGACTTGGAAGACTAGATGCAGATGACATGTTTTGTTTTTATATAATCTTTTAAACTGTAATGGATATTTTTATTTAGTCTTTTTCTGTAACTTCATTGAAATAAAGATGACTTTTTATAATCCATTGAGTTCTTGGACTGATCCCTGCCAGCAAATACCAGCCGCGCCTTGATTTCCTCTGAGGTGACTATGTCCTGAAATACAGATTGAATCAATTGACTGGTTAATGCTTTTCAGCTAAAATATATATATTTATATATGTATATGCTATGTACTGATAAGAAATACTAAGCATGTAGATGAGTGTTGTTTGCGGGTTCCGGTGTCTCTGTGTCCAGACTGACTCTGTCTTGTGTGGGACCTGGACCGTCTGAATCACTGCAGGGTCAGACGGTCGGTTCCGTTGAAGGAGGAGGAGGAGGAGGACAAAGAGGGCCGGGGAGTGCAAACAATGATTACGTGTTAGTACAGTGGTAATACTTATTAAAAAAGTAGTAATACAACCAAGCTTTCAAATGAGCAGTATTACAAGCCCTTTCGTAAAGTGATAATAATAATATTATTTTTATTACAAGATATAATGGTTCTCCTAAACAAAATATTCGGTTTATTTCAAACAAGAAGAGATTAACAACTCTTCATGATTACATTTCATATCAACTGGATATCACAAGACCAGTGACTTGAAGTAATCTAGACAGAAATAGTAAATTGACTCGAGAACTTGGCGAGTTTAGCACCTCGCCGGGGGATATCGAGCGGCCGCAGGTTTATATCTCGAGTAGGTGATTGAGATGTATAGAGGCGACCTGTAGCTTTCAACATGGCGTCCCTGGGTTAGGGCTGAGATCGGTAAGATAACAGCCAAAATAAAATAAACTAGAAATATTGAAAAAAAAAAAAAAACGGAGAACCGAGTTTTAGAATACACCAGTCAAAGGATATTGATCTGTAGGGCCCTCGATGGAGAGCAGTGGCAAATTAAAGGCATCTGCATAGTGGGGGCATTGCTGGTGGAGCGGTTGAGCCCGCAAAATTGGATTATAAAAAAAAAAAAAAAAGGGGGTAAAGAAAACCCTCTCTCTAAAATGTCTGGCAGTTTAGAGAGACAGAAGCGCAGTCAAACGACCGTTCACAGAAAGGCGAGCTGGATGGCTACCTAGCCCAAAGATACCGTATGTGAGCATGGGAGACTGGATGTGAAGCGCAGTCAAAACGACCGTTCACAGAAAGGCGAGCTGGATGGCTACCTAGCCCAAAGATACCGTATGTGAGTATGGGAGACTGGATGTGAAGCGCAGTCAAAACGACCGTTCACAGAAAGGCGAGCTGGATGGCTACCTAGCCCAAAGATACCGTATGTGAGTATGGGAGACTGGATGTGAAGCGAAGTCAAAACGACCGTTCACAGAAAGGCGAAGCTAACTAGCACTACATCGGCTAACAAGCCAGTGCTAACACCCATGAGCTGGCCCTAGCCAGACGGAAGACCCATGAGCTAGCCAGACGGTGCGACCCATGAGCTGGCTAGACGGAAGACCCAGGAGCTGGCCGTAGCCAGACGGAAGCTAACTAGCACTACATCGGCTAACAAGCCAGTGCTAACACCCAGAAGCTAGCTCAGGAGGAGCTAGCACGAGAGAAGCTAGCTCAGGAGGAGCTAGCACGAGAGAAGCTAGCTCAAGAGGAGCTAGCACGAGAGAAGCTAGCTCAGGAGGAGCTAGCACGAGAGAAGCTAGCTCAAGAGGAGCTAGCACGAGAGAAGCTAGCTCAAGAGGAGCTAGCACGAGAGAAGCTAGCTCAGGAGGAGCTAGCACGAGAGAAGCTAGCTCAGGAGGAGCTAGCACGAGAGAAGCTAGCTCAAGAGGAGCTAGCACGAGAGAAGCTAGCTCAGGAGGAGCTAGCACGAGAGAAGCTAGCTCAAGAGGAGCTAGCACGAGAGAAGCTAGCTCAAGAGGAGCTAGCACGAGAGAAGCTAGCTCAAGAGGAGCTAGCACGAGAGAAGCTAGCTCAGGAGGAGCTAGCACGAGAGAAGCTAGCTCAAGAGGAGCCAGCACGAGAGAAGCTAGCTCAAGAGGAGCTAGCACGAGAGAAGCTAGCTCAGGAGGAGCTAGCACGAGAGAAGCTAGCTCAGGAGGAGCTAGCACGAGAGAAGCTAGCTCAAGAGGAGCTAGCACGAGAGAAGCTAGCTCAGGAGGAGCTAGCACGAGAGAAGCTAGCTCAAGAGGAGCTAGCACGAGAGAAGCTAGCTCAAGAGGAGCTAGCACGAGAGAAGCTAGCTCAGGAGGAGCTAGCACGAGAGAAGCTAGCTCAGGAGGAGCTAGCACGAGAGAAGCTAGCTCAAGAGGAGCTAGCACGAGAGAAGCTAGCTCAGGAGGAGCTAGCACGAGAGAAGCTAGCTCAAGAGGAGCTAGCACGAGAGAAGCTAGCTCAAGAGGAGCTAGCACGAGAGAAGCTAGCTCAAGAGGAGCTAGCACGAGAGAAGCTAGCTCAGGAGGAGCTAGCACGAGAGAAGCTAGCTCAAGAGGAGCCAGCACGAGAGAAGCTAGCTCAAGAGGAGCTAGCACGAGAGAAGCTAGCTCAGGAGGAGCTAGCACGAGAGAAGCTAGCTCAAGAGGAGCCAGCACGAGAGAAGCTAACTCAGGAGGAGCTAGCACGAGAGAAGCTAGCTCAGGAGGAGCTAGCACGAGAGAAGCTAGCTCAAGAGGAGCTAGCACGCCAGAAGCTAGCTCAGGAGGAGCTAGCACGAGAGATGCTAGCTCAGGAGGAGCTGGCACACCAGAAGCTAGCTCAGGAGGAGCTAGCACAAGAGAAGCCAGCCCAGGAGATGCTAGCCCAGGAGAAGCTGGCACGGGTAGCTCAGGAGAGGCTGGCGCGGCAGATGCTAGCCCAGGAGAAGCTGGCACGGGTAGCTCAGAAGAAACTGGCGCAGCAGATGCTAGCTCATGAGAAGCTGGCGAAGCAGATGCTCGCTCAGGAGATACAAGCACACGAGACGCTAGCTCGCATGTTGAGACATCTCAAAGGACTAGAGATCCCCGAAAGGGCCTCAATGGACCAACTGATGGAAAGAGAAGTAAGGACCCCCGGTCAAGATCCAGGGTATAAGATGGTGGAGAAACTAATCGCACAGGTGCGAGGCGGGAGCATGTCTCTCAATGATGCAGCAGAATCAGTCATGAATGGAACACCTATGCAAGGATCATGCTCACTGCTTGAAAAGCTACTCAGAGGAGTCCCAGGGGGTAACCCACTGGCAGCCCGATGCGCAGCATGGTCACAAGACCAGCTACGTATCGAATGTATGCTGTATGACCAAGTTAAAATGCTATCTGACAAAAGGGGGGCCTCCCAGGAGTTCCCCCCGAAAACAACCAAGGACAGAACAGGGAAAAAGAAGTACCAATACCTACCTGCAGACGAGTGGGCCGCACTAACCCCAGAACAGCAAGCAGAGGTGAGGACAACAAGGGAGGAATTCAAAGCCCGGAAGGAGAATCAATAGTATCCTTACCCTCTGGGGCCCTGACACAAGTGACTCAAGCAAGTGCAAACTGCACTTGACATACAGCTCATCTGTCAAGAGGAATAATATAAAGTGTTATTGTCATTTAGGAAGAAACATGACATAGAATACTACAAAAGTTTTGTATATATTCTAAGTATAATATATAAAGATGTCCGTCCTTGCTCTAAACCCAGAGTAAAGTAAAGTGAATTTGTAATCTATTTCATTCGGAAGGGATTTCCTGACAGCAACCATTTGGTGGGTTAGCACCCTACCAGCCATATCAGCTGCATGAGATGTACACTCACCAGCACCTATGGGTAAAAAATTGAGACTCTGCAAACTCTCATCAAGCTTAGCACCTTGACGCGGGGGGACAGAGCGAGCATCAGGGTCTCTGTATCCGACGGGCCTATCAGATTTGTGGGGACTTGGAAGCCTCAGCATACAGGACGCTGTGGTGCTTGGGCGGCCAGGTCACTGGTTTATAGGTCTGTCAAAACGGATTGGAGGTTCCGGGGCTAAGAACATAAGTTCAAGTGAGTTGGGCTTTATACTATTTAAATAGGTATCAAAAACCGAAAGAATATGAACCGAAATGACTGCTGTCGGGTGCCTCTGGAGTAGAATCAATTACAGATTTGAAAAAAACCAAACGTAGAAGGTTCTACTCAAAGAAAGAATCACACTTAAAGTATATTTCTGTGATAGCAGTAAAAGTTTACTCACGACTAAAAAGTTACGTAATGTTTTCTTACAGTCAAAAAACGTAGAAGGTTCTACTCAAAGAAAGAATCACACTTAAAGTATATTTCTGTGATAGCAGTAAAAGTTTACTCACGACTAAAAAATTACGTAATGTTTTCTTACAGTCAAAAAACGTAGAAGGTTCTACTCAAAGAAAGAATCACACTTAAAGTATATTTCTGTGATAGCAGTAAAAGTTTACTCACGACTAAAAAGTTACGTAATGTTTTCTTACAGTCAAAAGACGTAGAAGGTTCTACTCAAAGAAAGAATCACACTTAAAGTATATTTCTGTGATAGCAGTAAAAGTTTACTCACGACTAAAAAGTTACGTAATGTTTTCTTACAGTCAAAAAACGTAGAAGGTTCTACTCAAAGAAAGAATCACACTTAAAGTATATTTCTGTGATAGCAGTAAAAGTTTACTCACGACTAAAAAGTTACGTAATGTTTTCTTACAGTCAAAAAACGTAGAAGGTTCTACTCAAAGAAAGAATCACACTTAAAGTATATTTCTGTGATAGCAGTAAAAGTTTACTCACGACTAAAAAGTTACGTAATGTTTTCTTACAGTCAAAAAACGTAGAAGGTTCTACTCAAAGAAAGAATCACACTTAAAGTATATTTCTGTGATAGCAGTAAAAGTTTACTCACGACTAAAAAGTTACGTAATGTTTTCTTACAGTCAAAAAACGTAGAAGGTTCTACTCAAAGAAAGAATCACACTTAAAGTATATTTCTGTGATAGCAGTAAAAGTTTACTCACGACTAAAAAGTTACGTAATGTTTTCTTACAGTCAAAAAACGTAGAAGGTTCTACTCAAAGAAAGAATCACACTTAAAGTATATTTCTGTGATAGCAGTAAAAGTTTACTCACGACTAAAAAGTTACGTAATGTTTTCTTACAGTCAAAAAACGTAGAAGGTTCTACTCAAAGAAAGAATCACACTTAAAGTATATTTCTGTGATAGCAGTAAAAGTTTACTCACGACTAAAAAGTTACGTAATGTTTTCTTACAGTCAAAAAACGTAGAAGGTTCTACTCAAAGAAAGAATCACACTTAAAGTATATTTCTGTGATAGCAGTAAAAGTTTACTCACGACTAAAAAGTTACGTAATGTTTTCTTACAGTCAAAAAACGTAGAAGGTTCTACTCAAAGAAAGAATCACACTTAAAGTATATTTCTGTGATAGCAGTAAAAGTTTACTCACGACTAAAAAGTTACGTAATGTTTTCTTACAGTCAAAAAACGTAGAAGGTTCTACTCAAAGAAAGAATCACACTTAAAGTATATTTCTGTGATAGCAGTAAAAGTTTACTCACGACTAAAAAGTTACGTAATGTTTTCTTACAGTCAAAAAACGTAGAAGGTTCTACTCAAAGAAAGAATCACACTTAAAGTATATTTCTGTGATAGCAGTAAAAGTTTACTCACGACTAAAAAGTTACGTAATGTTTTCTTACAGTCAAAAAACGTAGAAGGTTCTACTCAAAGAAAGAATCACACTTAAAGTATATTTCTGTGATAGCAGTAAAAGTTTACTCACGACTAAAAAGTTACGTAATGTTTTCTTACAGTCAAAAAACGTAGAAGGTTCTACTCAAAGAAAGAATCACACTTAAAGTATATTTCTGTGATAGCAGTAAAAGTTTACTCACGACTAAAAAGTTACGTAATGTTTTCTTACAGTCAAAAAACGTAGAAGGTTCTACTCAAAGAAAGAATCACACTTAAAGTATATTTCTGTGATAGCAGTAAAAGTTTACTCACGACTAAAAAGTTACGTAATGTTTTCTTACAGTCAAAAAACGTAGAAGGTTCTACTCAAAGAAAGAATCACACTTAAAGTATATTTCTGTGATAGCAGTAAAAGTTTACTCACGACTAAAAAGTTACGTAATGTTTTCTTACAGTCAAAAAACGTAGAAGGTTCTACTCAAAGAAAGAATCACACTTAAAGTATATTTCTGTGATAGCAGTAAAAGTTTACTCACGACTAAAAAGTTACGTAATGTTTTCTTACAGTCAAAAAACGTAGAAGGTTCTACTCAAAGAAAGAATCACACTTAAAGTATATTTCTGTGATAGCAGTAAAAGTTTACTCACGACTAAAAAGTTACGTAATGTTTTCTTACAGTCAAAAAACGTAGAAGGTTCTACTCAAAGAAAGAATCACACTTAAAGTATATTTCTGTGATAGCAGTAAAAGTTTACTCACGACTAAAAAGTTACGTAATGTTTTCTTACAGTCAAAAGACGTAGAAGGTTCTACTCAAAGAAAGAATCACACTTAAAGTATATTTCTGTGATAGCAGTAAAAGTTTACTCACGACTAAAAAGTAACGTAATTACAGTCGAAACCTAAGTAGAAAAAATAGGTACCAGGTCACCTCAACCAGAAGTAACCTAATGTTTACTTAAAATCAGAATAAGTCCTGCTACTGGGACGGAAATGGAACCGGCGTAATAATACAGGCTGGTGTTATCAGCAGGAGCTGAGTCTATAAGAGGCTACATAGCCTGAATCTACAAGCTGGCTAACTAGCCGGAACTAATACCAGACATAAACAGTAACTAACTACCCGGTCTGGACCGAGACAAGCACAACACAGGGTAGACCCCCTGTGCAAGAAGGAAGTGGACGGAAACAACAGTCCGAAGGATCTGTGAACAATGTGCGCTGGTAAAGGTGCGCTGGTAAAGGGACAAAACCTGAACCAGTGCCGCATTCTTAGACAAGGGGGGGGGGTCCCCCGGAGTCAGCGGACGACGCAGCGAATGGCAAGAAGGAATATACTGACTCAGGTCAGAAATCGGAAATGGAGGAAGACCGGGATAGGTCAAGCTCCAGAGCATCCTCAAGGTCCTCATCTAGACCTCCCAGACCTCCCAGACCTCCCAGACCTCCCAGACCTCCCAGACCTCCTAGACCTCCCAGACCGGACAGAGAGACATCGGCCTGGACCCGGGTTACAGGGCGACGAGAGCCCTGAATGGACCTGAAAGAGAGAAAAGAAATGAGTCCTCTGTGGACTGTATCTGTGATGTCCTGCGAGGCCTACGGACAGGGTCACAAGACCAGGCCAACCACACTTCAATAGAGGACTGCTGCTACAATTCTCGGGGACCCGTGGGGGTCGCCCGAGAAGTGACAAATCAACCTGCCCCAAACTATGGGAGAGATCCAAGAGGTCAGAGGGGGTGACCCCAAGATGACCAAGGTGACCCCGATGACCAAGATGACGAAGACGACAACAACCTGGGTGCATCGGCCGGGAACAACAGATGCAAGTCTTCCCGCCGGATACCAAGCAACAACGTGACCCCTATCCTGTCGAGCCGTCCAGCCAGGGAACAACAGATGCAAGTCTTCCCGCCGGCTACCAGGGTAACAAGGTACCAAGATGGCAGAGGGGGTGTGGAGAGTCACAGCCACGTGACCCCACAATCGCCATCTCGTCCCCCAGTACAGACGCTATTAAGACAATGGAAAATGACCGACCAGGATGACAGAGGGGGTGTAAAGTGTCACAGCCAACTAAGTGACACTTTGTATAAATGACATCCTGTTCTCTCTGTCCCTTGTATGATTTAATAGGTTTATTGTATATATCTGTTTTAAATCTAGGCATATGTTACTGTAGGTGTCTAGATGTGATATGTATTCATATATATATATATATACATATATATGTGTATACGTATATATATGCATATACGCTTTGAACAAGTATCTAGGCCTGAGCTGAGAGCAAGTCGGCACAGTTTAACCCTGTCCTGTCTGCATAGAATAAAACCAGTATGTGCATATATATGTGTACACTGTATACTATATATATATGTGCTGTATTATACATGTATGTGTATCTGTATATATCTGTAGTATGTGTTGGGCTATGTACTATATAGCCAGCAGTCTCCCTCGTCTGCATCCCCTTGAGTTGGGGCGAGTGAGAACGAAGGGGGGCCCCTTCGGAATGCCATCTCTGAGCAGGGTGCTTTCCACAGCAGGTTGTCACACCCTGCGTGGAGTAGACAAGGATAGGTACAAGTGTGTGCATATATGTGTGTACACTGTATGCTATATATATATGTACTGTATTATACATGTATGTGTATCTGTATATATCTGTAGTATGTGTTGGGCTATGTACTATGTACTCATGCTGGAGATGTGAGTTGCTTTCGCTTCAATACTGTTTGGCCACTGAGGAATGTGACAGACAACCTTGGGGCCTCTGGTCTCTGCTAAGTAACGGATGGGTATTTTCCAACACAAGGTAATCTGTTACTTCTCCAACAAAGAGGCATTCATGTTCTGAGGTAAATGGGGTTTTCCCAGTAGAGGTAATGACTAAAATGGGAGGAGAGCTAGAACCCTACGTATTGTGCATTGACTGGCTGGTGAAATGACATCACGGTGACAGCGCTGTATTTGGACCAATAAGCAGAAGAGACCCTGGGGCCCTTTATAAGGGCCAACTGGCGAGAGCACAGGGGAATTTTGACACGGAGAAGGAGAGAGAAGAAGAATGGTGCCTACAGACTTCTTTGAGAGATTTTGAAGTTTTTACCAGTGTGTGACTTGGAAGACTAGATGCAGATGACATGTTTTGTTTTTATATAATCTTTTAAACTGTAATGGATATTTTTATTTAGTCTTTTTCTGTAACTTCATTGAAATAAAGATGACTTTTTATAATCCATTGAGTTCTTGGACTGATCCCTGCCAGCAAATACCAGCCGCGCCTTGATTTCCTCTGAGGTGACTATGTCCTGAAATACAGATTGAATCAATTGACTGGTTAATGCTTTTCAGCTAAAATATATATATTTATATATGTATATGCTATGTACTGATAAGAAATACTAAGCATGTAGATGAGTGTTGTTTGCGGGTTCCGGTGTCTCTGTGTCCAGACTGACTCTGTCTTGTGTGGGACCTGGACCGTCTGAATCACTGCAGGGTCAGACGGTCGGTTCCGTTGAAGGAGGAGGAGGAGGAGGACAAAGAGGGCCGGGGAGTGCAAACAATGATTACGTGTTAGTACAGTGGTAATACTTATTAAAAAAGTAGTAATACAACCAAGCTTTCAAATGAGCAGTATTACAAGCCCTTTCGTAAAGTGATAATAATAATATTATTTTTATTACAAGATATAATGGTTCTCCTAAACAAAATATTCGGTTTATTTCAAACAAGAAGAGATTAACAACTCTTCATGATTACATTTCATATCAACTGGATATCACAAGACCAGTGACTTGAAGTAATCTAGACAGAAATAGTAAATTGACTCGAGAACTTGGCGAGTTTAGCACCTCGCCGGGGGATATCGAGCGGCCGCAGGTTTATATCTCGAGTAGGTGATTGAGATGTATAGAGGCGACCTGTAGCTTTCAACAAAAACAAAACATCTCTCTGTTAGCATAGCATAGCAAAAAACTCTCTTTGCCTCTATCATTTTAAAGATTTAGATCATCTAAAAAAAGTCTTGTCATGGGGACTCCACTCTGAAAAATTGCCAGGCCATGCCCCAATACAACGCTCGACATTGCCTGGCTCTAGAAAAACTGAAAATCTGACTCGACGAGACTGGAGCAGTCACTTATATACCGGTCCGGCATCATATCAAGACCTCTTACTTATTGGTCTAAATACAGTGATGTCATTTCTACCATCCAATCAACATATAACACATAACACACTCAGTAAGGATGAACTCCTCCCTTTCTAGTCGTTACATTTACTGGAGAAGTAACAGATTACTTTCTTTTGGGAAAACCCCATTACATCACAAAACAGTTATGCATGTCTGCAATGATCCAAATTCTACAGAAAGCAGATATAGCATATATATATACATGTACTATTCAATACTCATATACGTAAACACTGATTGACATGCCCACACATCATATATGTATTTTGTAGTTTAAAGTGTATAATAGTTCTCTGCCTCATAACTGCAAGGTTTAACTCTGCAGGCAGCGATTCTCTGTCAAGGTCACATTCCTGGCTTCACAGAACAGTAAGTCTGTGAGTAAGTCTTTCCATTCTGCAGGACTACACAATATATTTACAGTTTTACACAAGTAGGAGGAAGAATACAAAGACATTCTTCATAAGTACTGACGCTTAAGTCATCTCTTAACATATGCTTAGATTTAAAACAGATATATATAATAAACATATGCTTAATCCTTTATATCTTACAAGTGACAGGGAGAACAGGATGTCATAATAAAAAGTGTCACTAGTTGTTTGTGGCACTTCAACACCGCCTCTGTCATCCTGGTCGGTCACTTTCCACTGTCTTAATATCGTCTGTACGGGGGGACGAGATGGCAATTGCGGGGTCACGTGGCTGTGACTCACACATAGCTTTAACATTAGTTCAACATTAATAAAGTAGTCAAAACGTGGGCCAAAATGATGGCAACTTCACATTCACATAGCGTTAGTTGGGTGTTTACAGGGAATATTAGCTAACGTGCGTTAGCTAGCTAACGTTAGGTTAGTGCAGAACTAGCCCCTTTCGGGAGCACCATGCGTTAGCTAACGTTAGCTCACCACTAAAGCAAATGACAGAAAGAAAATAGGCCCTAATGTCCAAAATAGCGAAGGTGCCCCGGCCTAAGGTACTTACATTTTCACTGAAAAACATATTTGGTTATTTTTCAACGAAGAAGAAACTCATACAAACATATTTGCTCCACAAGCATGCGCACTATGAAGCCCCGCCCAACATATGCACCTGAGCCCTGCCCATCCGAGCTCAGGCCCCCGAAGCCCCGCCCATCAGAGCTCAGACCCAGAGACATTGGGCAGTGCGGCTCTGCAGATATACCCTACTGAATGACAATGACACTATGTAACAACCCATCATCTACACACACTGCACACACATCCACATGTACACACTCACTTTAAACCACTCACTTTATTCACTTTAGACACTTTAACACACTTTATATTGATCTATTATTAAAGATATTTGCACTACATTCATACCTCATTTGTACCTCTGCATTGTACCTCACTGTTACTAATTTTACACTGTATATTGTATATATGTATATTGACTTTACTTACTTTTTACTTACTTCTTAATAACTTTTTTTACTTACTTTCTTTTTACTGTATGTAGCACTCTCTCAGGGGCTCATACAGAAACAAGCATTTCATCATAAAGTATTCTGTATTTTGTTGTGACAAATAATAAACAAACTTGAACGTGAAACTCTCTGGATCCTGGATGCCAGACTGCCAGCTGGAGCTTCCATGGGTGTGGAACACAGGCTACCTTCTCTGTGGTGCTTCAGGCCGCCCCTCTCTCTCTTTTTTTCCTAAGCCATATATCTCCACTTAATTGAGTATTTTTGGCTTCTGTCACTGTGCCCAGGCTCGACCATAGAAGTACTGTAAGCTCTTAACCCTCTAAAGCATATGTGTCAAACTCAAGGCCCAGAGCCTATTTTCTGAAAATCCACCTAAAATACATACATAAGTATATGGTTGATTGATTGATTGAAAAGTTTATTAACAGATTGCAGAATGGGTACAGTACAGTACAGCTCAATACATACAATTGTTAAGGGGATGCAGACCAGAGAAAGACTTTCGTCTTGTTTACATCAGGGTCCCCCATTTTCAATTCATCATAACATATATGACATACATGACATACAGATAGACAGTACTGCTACATCTATACATTTATGACATATCAGATTTGCAAATACAGTACTGTTTGTGATACAAAAGTGTCCAGAAAAGGAGTGTATATACATTTGGCGTAGAAACTGTACATTGGAGGAGGTTGGATGTGTGGGGTGGGGTTGGGTGGGTTGGGTGAGGGCTGTACATTGGAGGTGGGGGGGGGGGGGGTTGGGTAGGACACACACACAAATTTTACACTGTACATTGGAATATTGACAAAGCCTTACTTTGTCATTTACTGTACAACTAGGTTAGGACATTTGTAGGGGCCAGTTTCGAATTGCAGTCTCACGTAGGTGTTTTTTGAGAGTGTTTTTGAAAGTGGGTAGTGATTCACATTCCTTTACAGCTTTAGGTAGGGCGTTCCACATTGATGTGGCATAATTGCGAAACGTGTTTAGTCCCTTGTTTGAGCCGAATCTGGGTTTTACATGATTTGTGGAGCTCCCTCTGGTGTTGTGATCGTGGTATTCACTGACCTTTGGGAAGTATTTTGACATGTACATGGGTACCTTGGTCGCGTAGTGTATCTTGTAGACCAGGCCCATTGCAAGTTGCTGTACTCGGTCGTCTACTCTAAGCCATCCTAGGTTGTCAAAGTGGGCAGGGGTGAGGTGGGTTCTAGGAGTCAGGTCAAGTAGTAGTCTGACTAGCTTGTTTTGAGATGTTTGTAATTTGTTTTTTAGTGCCTTTGAGGTGCTTTGGTACCATGAGGTGCAAGCATAGTCGTAGTACCCTTGAATGAGTGCTCCTGCTAGAGTCTTCAGGGTATTCTTGTTTACCAGAGAGGAGATCCGGTACAAGAATCGCGTTCGTTGGTTGACTTTTTTTATTACATTGGATGCCATTTTGTCACAGGAAAGATTAGCCTCTAGGATGGAACCCAGGTAGGTAATTTCATCTTTCCTTGTGATAATATTGTCACCCACTGTAACCGAGAAGCCGTCGGTCTTGCTGAGTTTGTTATTTGAACCGAAGAGAATGGACTCTGTTTTGCCCATGTGTAATGATAGTTTGTTGTCGGCGAGCCATATGCAGATTTTGCCTAGTTCCGAGCTGAGGGCTTTTTCAACCTGTAACTTGTTCTTGTCAGAGACCAGCAGGGCTGAGTCGTCCGCAAACAGGAACAAGTTGCAGTCACAAGCTGACGACATGTTATTTGCATAAATTAGGAATAGTAGCGGTCCTAGTATGCTTCCTTGTGGAACACCACAGCTCACTGTGAGGGGGGGGGATAGGGTACCGTTTACTTCCACAATCTGTTCCCTCCCCTCCAGATAGGATTGTATCCAGCTCACTGATAAACTATCAAAACCAATTGCTTTTAGCTTGTCAATCAGAATGGTGTGATTGACAGTGTCAAAGGCCTTTTGTAGGTCCAGCATGACCATGCCGCAGTATTTGCCCGCGTCCACCTCTTGTTTGATGTGGTCGTTCAAGTAGAGAAGGCATGTGTCAGTGGAGTGGGATGTTCTAAAGCCAGATTGGAATTCGTAGATTAGATTTTTTTCCGTGAGGTACTTTTCGATCTGTTCGTATACTATTTTTTCCATGACTTTCGAGATGGATGTAAGGATAGAAACAGGGCGGTAGTTACCCGGGTCTAATTTGCTGCCCTTTTTGTGCAGGGGTGTTACTCTCACAATTTTGAAGTCCTTGGGGACGTGTCCCTGTTTTATGGAGAGGTTTATTATGTGTGTGATGACTGGGGTGATGGCTGCTGCTGAGTCTCTGAGGAATTTGGAGGGGATGTTGTCATGGCCAGTGGCCTTGTTTGGTTGGAGGGCGCTCAGTTTTTTGAGTACCTCATCTGTAGTTACCATTTCCAGTTTGAAGTCGTCTTTGTGGACGCCTAGGTTCTTGTAGTATGCTACTATGTGTTCTACCCCATACTGCCCTGAGTGGGAGGGTAGTTTGTTTACCAGTGTTGTGGCTATGTTTGTGAAGAAAGTGGGAGGAATATTGCTCCACTTCTACAAGGCCATTTGCATAATCTTGGTATCTAGGGACATCTATGGACCTCAGTGAATATATTCCCAGAAATATTGTGTCTATTACTAGGCTTGCTTAAATTGTGATGAAACAAAGGAGAATATGAATTATGAATTTTCTTTGCATCTTTGACAGTGAATAACACCATGCTAATAATGACCAAACATTAAAAACGGCCACTGATCTTGTTCAATACCTTCTTGAGATCATGTGTACAAAAAATCTAAGGAAATTAATAAAGGGAAGATGATTAACTCATTCAGCGCCAGTCACGATGATAGTCGGGTTAACTCGCCATCGCCTGAGCACCAGACCCGAGTATAGTCGGGTTTTAATCGTTATTTATTTTATTAGCGATATCCATTCATTTTCATCCATCCAGCCTGATGTTATCATTGGGAATGGGTCTGAGCTAGCAAAAGGGCAAATACCGGCGCCTACGCCTTCCAGTTGGTATTGCACCCCATTGGGAATGGTCTAGTTTCTTTTCTGGGACGATCCAAGCCGTGCGGGCGTGGTTTAAATACTTTATTTTTAATTTTTTTTTTAAATTTACAAACATACAGGTACAAAATACAAAATACACATACAACATTTACAATACTATTAAACAGACAGAAACAATAAAGAAAACATTATAATATCAAAAAGAAAACAGGGTGTGACATGGGTTCATTGGTCATTTCTATCTTTACATTTTTTATTTACATTTCAATTTATTTTCTTGTTTCCTTTTCATCCTTCTGTGATGTCATTCCTCTTCTTCCTATATTCCTCCCACTTTTTCCATTTTGACAAAAAATTCTCCTCTTGCGAGCCTCAGCATATATATGCGTGATTCTCTCCATTTCCTGTATCCCCTCTATTATCTCTGTCCATTGTTCCTTCGTGCTTCTACCCTGTACCACAGCTTAGTCAGTGCTTTCTTGGCTGCTACTAAAGTACTAATAGTATCTTAATCAAATATTTGTCTTCTCCCTGAATGCCTTTCTGTGATAAGTTCCCTAGGTATAGTACTAGACCTGTCTGGGGTATTTCATATCTTACTATTTCATTTATTATCTCTCCTATCTCTTCCCAATAGTTTCTTATTTTCTGACATCCCCAGAATATGTGTGTGTGGTTCGCTACTTCTTGTCCACATTTTCTCCAACATGGTTTCTGTGCTGGTGTGTAATTGCCCTGTATTTCTGGTGTTATAAATAATCTAATTATGTTTTTCCACCCAAACTCCCTCCATATCCTTGATCCTGTGGTTGATTGTTGTATCTTACATGTGTTATACCATTCCTCCTGTGAGGGCTGGTCCAGTACTGTGCGCTTCTCAGTGCCAATTACCATCACGCACCTGAGAGGAGTTTCCAATCAGCTCGGCGGGAGCACTCTTATACTCGGTTTGCTGTGTCGGGTCGTTTTGTCACCACCAACTCTACTGCTGTTCCCTCTCGTGTTCCTCCAGTACGCCCTTGGAGGTTGTTGCTGTGTTCTCTCTCTGCCTCCGTGGACCCGTGCCTCGTTTTCCCACTTCGACCTTGCTTCTGGTGAGTCTTTTGGAAGACTATTTTTCTATTAATTGATATCCTCGTTTTTGCCCTGGACTTACTTCCTTCGTCTGTTTTTTGTGTGTTTCCTCAAACACTGAAGAATTGTTGATTGTTTTGTTACTGGACTCTGCCTGGTATTTTCTACATTTTGGAACTAATGACATTCTCCGTTTCTATTTTCCCCGTGAGTCAACTCTGCTAAGGGCAGTGCTGCAGAGCCGCAGAGCCCAACTTGGCTAAAGGACATTCCCCTCAAATGGATTAACATTGTGGTTGCACATTTCTGTTTTGTGAAAATAAATACGCCCTTCGGTTTTGGCTAACTCTGAACTACTGTCTACTACTGTAAATTCATAACAATAAATGATAAATAATCTCACATACAAGTTGGGAGTTGTCTCTGTAAACAAGGGAGTGGTTTTGCCAGATGGCCAATTCAGTCACAGGGGCGCTGCGAACCACAGGGGTCAGGAAGCACAACAAAAAGGGGGGCTTAAGGGCACTGTATTCATAGCTGTGCCACAGGAGATAACAGCTAAAAGCTATGGTTCCCGGGGCCAAAACAGCCACAGGGGAGTCACTTGCTATTTTTACCCCGACAGCAGTGGCGGCCGGTGCATTCTTCTCCATGAGGGGCGCTATATCAAAAATTTTGCAACCATGTACCACGCATTGGCGAATATTTAAGTAGGTACAACTATCACCATTGCCATCAATCAATATATGATCACAGTCAGTCAAATGCAGCCACGCTTCCAATATGCCCTACACAAACACGCACAGTGATAAAGTATATCCACTGTCCAGACTGTGTTGATGTCCATCCATGTCCACTGCATCCAGCTAGCCATATAGCTTCTTGTTAGCCAAGTTAGGCACCACAAGTACTGTGACAAGCTGTGTTTTTGCCCATTTCCACGTCGAACAGCCTGCAAACTACCTGGCGTTCTATCGCCATGCTCTAAAACTCTAACCTTAACCAACTTCGAAAGAGTGCCTAAGCTTAACCGTCGAAAGAACTTGCCGCCACGCTCTAAGACAAACTCTAACCTTAACCAACTTCAAAGAGTGCCTAAACTTAACCAGTGTAGAAACAGGCGTCGACCAATCAGAGAGCGTCTCAGAGAAATGCGGCTACGGAAAGTATAGACGCTGCTTGCTTAGATGATCTAGATCGCTTGAAAACGCGCCCGGCTTCCATCATATTCCATCATATTTCAACGCACAGTGCGTTACGCACTGATAGGCGAAATTTATTTGCTTGAACTATTTCATTGGCTGCAAGGATACAGCGATGAAACCAGTGCACGCCCGGCCTGAGAGGTATAGTTACTAGTGACTTCCTGTGAATGAAAAACAATTATTTATATTTGATATATTAACGCGATATTGTGCATTGGAAACACAAACATACTTAAAATTAGTAAATATTATTCATTTTAAACATGTTTATTTTATTTCTAGGGCTCTAAAATAAAAAATTAAAATAAAATTTTTTCTTCTTCTCTTCTCTCTTTACCAGGGAGGGCGGCGCTCTAGCGCCCACTATCGGCCGGCCGCCACTGCCCGACAGTCTAAGGACGGGGGTGAGACAGATGGGGTTTACTGATAGGAAGCTATGTCAACCGTCTCTAGGGCTGACCTTCGAAGCTTTTTTTGGCAATCGAAGCTTCGGGGCCGAGCTTCGATTTTAATTCGAAGCTTTGATTTCTTTTTTTTTTATAAAAAAATTAAAAAAATGTATCTTATGTTGTGGGACTTGTACAGCACTTTGGTAAACTTTCTTGTTTTTAAATGTGCTCTATAAATAAAGTGGATTGGATTAATTAATTAAGTAGCCCCTTTCGTGACTGTGACGCAGCCAACAAGGTTTCACTCGGCTCGGCTGTGTGATTTAATTCAAGGTGGATCGCTGTTATCGTTTGAACAACTTCAGATTTCATGGGAACTACCAATCCCCCAAATCAAGAATGTTTAAGATGAATGAAGTAAGATTTTGATTATTTGAAATATGGCCTGTGTAGACTAAACTATGCACAGAATTATGTCAGTCTACAAGGTCCGGATTCTACATGGTCCGGCAATGTAGACCTTGTAGACTCCACTACAGACCAATTATCAGTGAATGTTCATGCATTTTTAAGAAGGGCTACTTCCACAAAAAAACAAAGAACTCACCAAAACATCTCAGTAGCACCTTATCTAAATGTTCTATTTCATATATGGAGATTCATATTTATTTATGTATTGCATGCATTCTACATTTTATTTCCTATTTTGTTTATTCATCCCAGTATCTTTCTTTCTTGTGTGTGGAATTCTACAAGGCATGTAGGTGTATATGTGTTTGAGGATGATATCCTTCAAACAGGCAATAGTGATGATATAATTTGGGCAGTGCTGAGCTGGGTTACTTTCCTCCAGTGTATTTGTCCCCCGGCCCCACCCAATGGCCCCATACACACACACACACACACACACACACACACACACACACACACACACACACACACACACACACACACACACACACACACACACACACACACACACACACACACACACACACACACACACACACACACACACACACACACACACACACACACACACACACACACACACACACACACACACACACAAATCGAAGTAAAAAAATTAAAAAAAGAAGATTGAAAAAAAAAAAAAAATCTTTTTTTTTAAACTTCGATTTTTTTTTATGTTCGAAGCTTGTGCCATCGAACGAAGCTTCGAAGCTTCGAAGTATTTAAGACAGCCCTAAGTCCGTCTCCTTGCAGCTGTGATCATTTACATACAGTAGAATATATATGACTTAAAACAGTTTTTAAAGGATCAAAGGAGGTCAAGCCCTAGCCTGTGGCTGCCTTAGAGACAGCTGGGAACAGACTATCTGATTATGCTGGATCGCTCCCACTTAGTTCAGTAATACAAAATAGGAAAGTCCAATAAAGGCGCAAACTAGACAGAAAATGCACACGATGACAAGGTCATAATTTAGCAATTTATTAGACAAATATAGGGATACCAAACTGCTGTTTTCTAGTACATTGTAACACAGAATTTTGAGAAAACTCTACTTTTAAGTTGAAACTAACTCTGGTATTGTGCTTAGAATGGTACAGGCAAGTGTCTGATAAATTAGATCATATTTTGGAATGATACAGAGTTAAGACAATGATTGTAAAATGCTCAAATTGTAGTATTCCAGTTATATTTGCACTACAGATATTAAGAGAAGAACTAGGTTGTGTGTCTTTAAAAGGTACAAAACAATATCTAAATGTTAAGTCAAAATAACTGAGTCTAAAGTGTTAAGATTTATTAAAACGAATCTATAACAATGTGTGGTAACAAAGTGGCAGACTGCCCCTTTAAAATACCAAAATGGCGGCCGACAAATGTTATTGGACGAGCTGTTGGTGAGAGGTGTGTCCCGTGAGTGTTATAATCCCCCTACAGGAAATGAGAGACACAACAGAACGGACAACGAGACGAGATCACACACCAACCGTCAACAGCCCTGTTCCAGCTTCAAGAATAATCCTGACTGAATTAGATTATCTCTACTCTAGAAATAATTCAACAATTTGTTCTTTTATCGGAATCCGAAGGAGTATCGTGTCATAGTGAACTCCGGAGGATCCATATATAGAATTAGTGTGCTTTTCTGCTGGGAGACTACAATAAAACGCCATCCTGGTATTATACACATGAGCGACTTGTCGGCTGTGTTCCTTCAACTCTCCGCCGCGCATCACCTCTACTCATGTGTTGAGTGTTAAAATTCCTTTCCCTCCCACTCTGCTATTTCTCTACTACCTCGCTTCCGCCCTACTCCCTTCAACTTTATCCCTGCCACTCTTGACACCACAATGTGTCTCATACCTATATCCACAATCTGCTCCGCCATAACAGATTCAACCCATCCACGCCAGTTTTCTAGGAACCCGGCTAATCTCTCTTACCCTCCTACAGCCACTAATACACCTGTCACAGTACGGGGAGGCTTATGGAATTGTCAATCAGCAGTCAAGAAAGCTGACTTCATTACTGCCTACGCCCATAGTAAAAATCTGCAGCTAACTAAGACCTGGATAACTCCCAATAACTCGTCAACACCTGCAGCATTATCTACAAACTATAACTTCACTCACACACCTCAACCTTCCAGACGGGGTGGAGGCACTGGCCTCATGACATCTCCTTCATGGGCTACAAACTTAACACCACTCCCAGAACTGTCACTCTCCTCTTTCGAATATCATGCAGTATCTGTCTCTAATCCTTTCTATCTCACCATTGTTACATTCTATCGCCCCCCAGGTCCGCTCGATCACTTCACAGTTGAGCTGGACATGCTTCTAAGCTCCTTACCGGAAGATGGTACCCCTCTCCTTCTATTGGGCAACTTCAACCTGCCTGACTCATCTCAGTCGGTCCCATCTCAGTCGGTCCCTCCTACAATCGTTTGACCTGACTCCCACTGCCATGCCTTCCACCCACAAAGCAGGCAACTCCTTGGATCTCATATTTTCCCGTAACTCCAGCATCATTAACACCACGGTAACTCCCTTACATGTATCTGACCATTCCTTCATGTCCTTCTCACTAACTCTCATGCTTAACCGAAAGGTCTTCACCCCAACTCAAACTGTCTCACTCAGATGCAACCTGCCCTCCCTATCCCCCTCCACCCTCTCCTCTGACATACTATCTGCTCTACCTCTGAGTGACACCTTCTCTGCTCTCCCCACAGAGATAGCAACCTCCACCCTCCTCTCAGTCCTTGCAACCTCCTTCAACAAGCTCTGTCCCCTCATTGAGAAACCTGCCTGCCGTTCCCCACCCAGTCCATGGCTGACGGATGCAGTGAGAGAACAAAGACAGGTCCTGAGAGCGGCTGAGAGGAAGTATAGAAAGTCACGCCTCACTGCTGACATCGACACATATCACAACCTCTTGTTAACATTCTCCAAAACCATTACTAATGCTTCTTTCTTTCACCATAGGATCGAGGCCTCTGCCAAGAATATTCGCAAACTGCATGCTACCATGTCCTCCCTCCTCACTCCCCCCCCCACCCCCTCCTCTTTCTCTGCCGAAGACTTCGCAATCTTCTTTGAGGAAAAAGTGGAGAACATCCGCAGCGCCTTCACCCAACCCCCACCCATTCCAAATACTGAATCGAGAACCTCATCCTTCACTCACTTCACATCTTTCTCTGCCATTACAGAAGCCGAGACCCTGACACTGGTAACGTCGAACCGTCCGACTACATGCCAGCTGGACCAGCTACCCTCCCCACTCCTCCAGACCATAGCACCAGATATCCTCCCATTCCTAACTGCAACCATCAACTCCTCACTCAACTCGGGGGTGGTCCCCACATCCCTAAAACAAGCCAGAGTCACGCCCCTCATAAAAAAACCAACCCTGAACCCCACCGTCATAGGCAACTATCGTCCTGTCTCTCTTATCTCCTTCCTTTCTAAAACACTTGAACGTGCTGTATTCAACCAACTTACTGCTTATCTCTTACAGAATTACCTCCTAGACCCTAATCAGTCTGGCTTCCGGACTGGCCACTCTTATCATTGTTATGCCGATGATACTCAACTCTTCCTCTCCTTCCCTCTCTCAGATATCCACGTCTCTGAGCGGATCTCGGCCTGTCTGTCCGACATCTCCGCCTGGATGACGACCAACCACCTCAAACTGAACCTAAGCAAAACAGAATTGCTCCACCTGCCGGCCAAATCCTCCCCCCTGACCGACCTTTCCATCACAGTCGAGAATGCAGCTGTGACCGCGTCCCCGACCGCCAAGAACCTTGCTGTTGTCCTCGACGACCAGTTGAACTTCTCTGCTCACATCGCAGCGACAACCAGAACCTGCAGATTCCTCCTGAGCAATGTCAGAAGAATCCGCCCCTTCCTGACAAAAGAAGCCACCCAACTCCTCGTCCAATCAACAGTCATCTCCCGCCTCGACTACTGCAACGCACTGCTCGCTGGCCTCCCGGCCACTGCCACCAAGCCTCTTCAACTCATTCAGAACTCAGCGGCCCACCTGATCTCAAACCTACCGAAGTCGGCCCATGTCACCCCACTTCTTAGGGACCTGCACTGGCTCCCCATTGCTGCACGTATTCGCTTCAAGGCCCTCGACCTAGCATACCGTGCGGCAAAGGGAACCGCTCCCGCCTACCTCCGGTCAATGGTCTCTAACTACACACCCTCAAGACCCCTATGCTCTGCATCTTCTGGCCGCCTCAGACCTACTCCTATCCAAGCCCCGGGAGGGTCATCAAAGAGATGCCGCCTATTCTCAGTCCTTGCCCCACAATGGTGGAATGAACTACCCACCCCAGTTAGGACAGCCGAAACCCGTCCAATCTTCCGCCGTCGACTTAAGACGCACTTCTTCAACCATTATATGAAATAATAATATAAATAAAAAAATAAATAAAAAAACTCTAACCCTAACTAACTTTACTGTCATGCACTTGTCCTAATAAACTAACCTACACTGTAACACGCAACACTTTGATGAACATTGTTACTCAGCTGATAGAGTTGTACCCAGTGGCGGCCGGCCGATAGTGGGTCCTAGAGCGCCGCCCTCCCTGGTTAAAAGAGAGAAGAAGAAGATTTTTCTTTTTTATTATTTATTTTTTTAGAGCCCTAGAAATAAAATAAACATGTTTAAAATGAATAATATTTACTCATTTGAAGTATGTTTGTGTTTCCAATGCACAATATAACGTTAATATATCAAATATAAATTATAGTTTTTCATTCACAGGAAGTCACTAGTAACTACCTCTCAGGCCGGGGCGAGACATATCAAATAGGTCAATGCACGTAACGCACTGTGCGTTGAAATATGATGTAATATGATGGAAGCCGGGCGCATTTTCAAGCGATATATATCATCTAAGCAAGCAGCGTCTATACTTTCCGTAGCCGCATTTCTCGGAGACGCTCTCTGATTGGCCGACGTCAGTTTCTACACTGGTTAGGCTTAGTTACTCTTCGAAGTTGGTTAAGGTTAGAGTTTGTCTTAGAGCATGACGGCAAGTTATTTCGACAGTTAAGCTTAGGCACTCTTTCAAAGTTGGTTAAGGTTAGAGTTTGTCTTAGAGCAGGGCGATAGAACGCCAGGTAGTTTGCAGGCTGTTCGATGCGGCAAAGACACAGCTCATCACAGTACTTGTGTTGGTGTGCCTAACTTGGCTAACAAGAAGCTATTTGGCTAGCTGGATGCAGTCTGGACAGTGGATATACATCAACAGTCTGGGACTGTGGGACAGTGGACATATACACTTTATCAAGCCCTCCTGGACCACGTTTCAACTAAACAAAGTGAGTTAATGCGGTCTCTCTCTCTCTCTCTCTCTCTCTCTCTCTCTCTCTCTCTCTCTCTCTCTCTCTCTCTCGCTCTCTCTCTCTCTCTCTCTCTCTCTCTCAACACAGCGTGTTGTTGTTGAACTATAACATTTAATTTCGCCGCGGGTGACGCATAATGGATGAATGAATGGTAACTTGTTTAAAATGACAAGATATATATATGTGTTCATTATTGGATTGATCATACGTGTACTAGTGTAGTATGAATGAACTCGACTTAACGTTGGAAACGGGGTAACGTTATGTCGAGACTCGAGTCAGTATTCGCTTGGTCAGCTGTCCGCTTGCCCCCCCCCCCCCCCCTTCACCCCCCCCCGCGCCCACCCAAATGTAGTTCACACCGGCCGCCACTGGTTGTACCCTTCCTGATGACTTGTCATACAGAACTTGTAACTCGCTTTGGATAAAAGCGTCAGCTAAATGACTAAATGTAAATGTAAAATGGTAGCAAAAACACTACAATTCCCATGATTTTTAGATTTTCTAAAATGGTCGCCTCGCGGAATAGAACAGACATTTCGAAAAGGAAAATCCATCTAATAACATCTTAACCTATTCCTAAACTAACGTATTGATGATAATATACATTATAAATGCTGTTGTGAAATGGTTATGATGTTTATACTTGAATACGTTTGAAAATAAAAACACTACTTTTATAGAACAATCTGGACATATTGATTTATGACCAGATGTAATTTGCGGTCCACACGGGTGGAAGAGGTTGTACCTAGGGACAGGGGCGTAGCTGGGGGGGGGGGGTAGCTTAGGATGATTCCAAGGGCCCAGCACTGGAGGGGGGGCCCAACATTTTTTTTTTGTTTGTTTTTACTATACATCACTCAGGTGTATTATTGATGCTCTCATTGATACTATGTTTGTTTCTGAAGTGTGTGTGTGTGTGTGTGTGTGTGTGTGTGTGTGTGTGTGTGTGTGTGTGTGTGTGTGTGTGTGTGTGTGTGTGTGTGTGTGTGTGTGTGTGTGTGTGTGAGATATATATAGAGAGAGGGGGGGCTTTGGTAGACTATTGCATTGGTCCATTCATTGAAGATGAACACAATGCGACATCCTTTACTAGGCTCACCCACCAACAGTGCAGGTGCTGAACTGCTGATCCGAATGTATAGGTAAAAACCATATTATGCGTTTTCATCAATAAAAAAATTGCCAAAAAAAAATCCGGTCGCGCGCTCGCATTCACTGGGGGCCTACAAATAAATTTTTTCATGGGGCCCAGAATCTGGAGCTACACCCCTGCCTAGAGATGCACCGATCCGATATTGATATCGGCCCTGATATCACTAAAATAGCTGGATCGGGTATCGGTAATAAAAAAATTTATATATCGGATTTTCTTTTATATATATAATAAGAAATTTAATAAGAAATAACAATTCAGTACATTTATATCTATGTGTTCATTTGTTACATTTAGTTTCACTAAGTTAGGAAAGTAATGTTTTAAGTCAAGCCTGATGTTGCCTTGCACAAAAGAATGATCCCAGTCTCTTCCACACAGTGAGGCATACAGTTTATCCAAAGCGACTTACAAGTTCTGTATGACAAGTCAGCAGGAAGGGCACAACTTTATCAGCTGAGTAACAATGTTCATCAAAGTGTTGAGTGCTACAGTGTAGGTTAGTATATTAGGACAAGTGCATGACAGTAAGGTTAGTTAGTGAAACGGAGGTCTAGGGCCTCCACAGGTGCGTTTGATAGAGCTGGTGGACACTATGGGGTTGTGACACCGATTAAAGAATCACAGAGGCGTGCTTCAGTTAATGATTTGTATTTGGGAATTTGTGTGTGATTGTGTCTGTCATTGACGCACACTTTCCCCAAAGGGACAGAAGTAACTGCCGCGTACCGTCAGACAGCTGAACTGAGACCAAACTTGCGCGAGGTTAGAAAAAACTCTTAAAGGGCCAGTAACCTTATCAGCAGACCAGAATGCGACACTAGCTGGAGCACATCACGCTGAACAATTACACTGGCATAAATCAATTACCCTTTCCTGTCAACAACAACATATTAAAGGGCTATTACAGAACAACGTCATCCTATTAACAGGGGCTTTCCTACACAGCCGCACCCAAAAGTATACATAGACCTTTTGAACTAAACAGGAAAGTCTCAGGGGTCCTCTGTATCCGGGAGACTCGGGAGCTGCACCAACCGGGACACAGGGCGCAGGTATGTTCTGTTCTTCACCTGGACAGCTGCGGTGCGGATGTGCCCATCAGCTCCAGGGTACGTCTGAGTGACCTTCCCAACAGGCCAGAGTGCCAGAGGAAGCTGTGGATCAACGATGAGGGCCACCTGGCCAAGTGACAGTTCCTTGCCATCCTTCCTCCACTTCTGCCTCTCCTGTAGACCCGGTAAGTAGTGGCGAATGAAGGTGGACCAGAAATGGTCGGCCAGCACTTGACTATGCCTCCAGCGACGGTTCCCAAGGAGGTCACTGGAGTCGTAGACCGCTTGAGGTAGAGACGAATCACGGCGTCCAATGATGAGGAGGTTCGGGGTAACGGGATCAGGATCCGCAACGTCCGAGGAGAGGTAGCCCAATGGCTTTGCATTCATGATACCCTCCACTTCGATGAGGACTGTGTGGAGGACAGTCTCGGACACTGTCTGATCTTTCAAGATGACTCTGAGGGCAGTTTTCACCGACTTCACCTCCCTCTCCCAAGTTCCACCGAAATGCGGTGCGCTCGGCGGGTTGAAGCGGAACGTAATCTTCTGTTTAGCCAACTGTTCCTTCAGTCTGGGTTCCATCTCAGCAAAGGCTTCCTGCAGCTCTCTGTTTCCTCCAACAAAGTTTGTGCCATTATCACTGAGGAGCTCGAAAGGTGTACCACGGCGTGAGACGAAACGCCTCAGAGACATCAAGAAGGCATCAGAGTCCAAGCTTTCTAGGAGGTCAAGGTGTATGCAGCGTGTAGTCATACACTTGTACACCATCCCCCATCTCTTCTCATTCCGGCACCCTATCTTGATGTGAAATGGCCCAAAACAGTCTACTCCTGTAGAATAGAATGGGGGCTTGTAGAGACACAGGCGACAGGGCGGAAGGTCAGCCATTTTAGGCATGTCAGGCTTTGCTCGCCACAGATGACATTCTCGGCAGGTGTGCTGATGCTTGCGGATTGCTTCTCTTCCATGTAGAACCCAGAATCGGGATCGAAGATCAGCGAATACCCTCTCAGGCCCGGGGTGGAGAAGAGTTTGATCATAACCTTGGATGATCAGCTTTGTCAGGGGGTGATGTGGATCCAAGACGATTGGGTGAATGGCATCCATCTCCAAGTTATCGGCTCTGCGCAGCCTACCGCCTACTCTGAGCAGACCTGTAGCCTTGTCATACTCCGGAGATAGACAGCCCAAACGACTGTCTGAGGGAAGAGGTCGGTCAGACTTGAGGGCCTTGATCTCCTCTGGGAATGAGTCTAGCTGGGCTAATTTAAGGAGGACATTCTCAGCATTGAGGAAGTCGGCTGCTTCATAAGGCTGATCTGTGGTCTGGGCATCAGCCGCACCGTGAAGGGACCTGACTGTTGCTTGGACGAGATCTTTCCATGAAGTGAAGTCTTCAATGGCAGGGAGCGGAGGACTGGGAGAGGTGGTTACATTACAGATTATGGCAGACTTCTTCATCTCATGGCCGTCAGACTCGGGATAAGCAGAGGGCATAGTAGGCCACTGATCTTCAGGTAAGTAGAGGAACTCTGGACCTTTGTGCCATCGATGTGGTCGTACCAGTTCCTCCAGAGTTAGACCCAGAGTGATGTCACCTGCTGGGTTTGATGCAGAGTTCACGTATCTCCAATTATCGGGCTCGGTCAGGTTCTGGATTTCCGCAACTCGTGTGCCCACAAAGACCTTATATCTACAGGACTCTGACTTGATCCAGTGGAGAACTGTGGTGGAATCCGACCACAAGACAACCCGCTTGATGGGGACGGTGAGCTCAGCTTGAAGTACGTCATTAAGCTGGGCACCTGTGAGGGCAGCACTCAACTCAAGTCGGGGCATCGACAGCTGCTTCCTGGGAGCCACCCGAGACCTAGCGAGCACAAAGGAAATGTGGACTTGCTGTTGGTCATCCATGGTCCGCATATAGGCAACAGAGCCGTATGCACGCTCGGACGCATCACAGAAGATGTGGAGGTCCCTGGTTGAAGTAGAGGTGTCCGCATGTGGTGGAGCGTAGGCTCGGTGGAACTCCAGGTGTATGAGATGAGGGATCTCTTGCTCCCAGGTGCGCCATCTGTCGAGCAGACTTTGGTGTCGGATCGGGTCATCCCAACCAACCTCCTCCTTCCAAAGGTCTTGTATGATGAATGGTACGATGTAGCCAAGGGGGTCGTACTGAGAAGGCAAGTACTCGGTAGAGGTTCCTCGTGGTAGGTGCTGAGGTCTCCACAGGGCGATGCTTATAGCCCAGGGAGTCATTGAGGCAGTTCCAGCGTAGGCCCAGTGTAGGCTCCTGAATATCACTACTACTCTTGGAGAGCCACAATTCACTGCTTTCAGAGCCGGCCTCAGGCGGAAGGTGCTCGATGACCATAGGCACGTTGCTTGCCCACTGGCGGACATCAAACCCTCCCGTCTGTATGTGGTGGCAGAGTTCGTCGACAAGACGCTTGGCCTCTTCAGCAGAGTGTGTGCTATGCAGACAGTTGTCGACATAGAAGGACTGCTCGACTGTCTTTATCAAGTTGGAATTGACCTCTGTCATTTTGGATGTGTTGCTGGAGGGCATAAATAGCGCAGCAGGGGCTACAGGTTGTCCCGAATGGAAGTACCTGCCACTCATAGATGTCCGGCTCCTTCTCCCTCTCCATGTTCCTCCAGATGAAGTGCAGCACTGGCTTGTCAGTAGGCAGGAGGTGGATCTGGTGAAACATGCCTTTGATGTCGCCACTGACTGCCACAGCATGCTGACGAAACCTGAGGAGGACACCAAGCAGGGTTGGCCCGAGTGTAGGTCCAGGAAGCAGAAGGTAATTTAGGGACAGGCCTTGGTACTGGAATGAACAGTTAAAAACAATCCTGTCCTTACTGTTGTGGGTCACCATATGGTGCGGAATGTTATTTGATTCTGCAGACTGGTCAGCTTCTGCTGGGGTTATCCTTGCCACATAACCAGCCTTCTCCAGTTTCTGTATCTCATTACAGTAGACCTCAGCTCGTTTGGGGTCCTTGGTAAGTCTTCTCTCTATGCTGCGGAGGCATGGCAGCACAGCTTCCTTAAGAGCATGTAGCGGAGTAGCATTTGCTTGCCGAAGCAGGGGAGTAGCGTAGCGCATCAACCTTGACCCTGGTGGTGAGTGCTTGGAGCACGACCATGGCTTGCTGATCTTGCTTGGAGCGGGTGACTGCCTTCACGCTGATGTAAGGAAGAGTGTCGACTTGCCAGAGATGCTCAACGTTCCTGAAGAGCTCTGTGGCTGGAGAGACAGTGGCGATGTGGAGGCACTGTGAAGAAGATGTAGTCTGGGCAAGGTTTGTAGGACCCTGGAGTGACCAACCTAGTCGGGTGCAAATGCCGACAGGACTGCTTTCTGGTCTGCTGGACTGTCTGTAGATGGAGAGTCTCTGGCTTTCTGGGAAGGTTCAGCCGCCGCATTGGCTTGAGGCAGAACGATACTTCGTTCAGAGCCATCGTCCAACACGGCATAGGTCTCCAAGGCTTGGTCCCCGTTCCTCAAGATGACCTTGATGACCTTTAACATGTTGCGGAAGGTTGGGCCGGTTGAGGTATACCTTGGTGGGTGGTGTAGTGACCATGCAGACTTTGGTTTCACCCTGCTGTATGGAGTCGTGCAGAATGGTAAGGTGCTGTTCTTTGCATGTCTTGCATGGGCGCTTCAGAGTACATGCTTTGGCAGAGTGGTTGCGGCCACACTTCCAGCACCATTTCCCCTCTCTGATCCACTTCACGGCCTGGCTGGTAGATAGCATCTTGAAGTCATCACAGGCATTTAAGAAGTGCTCCTTGTTGTCACAATAGGGGCAATACGGCTTGGACTTGAAAGGGGTTTTGTAGAGAGTAGGCTCTGGAGTACTAGCAACTTCCCCAGCATTGAGAAAGATGGTTGTGGTCTTCTCCTTATAATGAGTGACACGTTGGTCTTGCTTGGCTGGCTTGGGTGCGTCGCCCTGATAAAGTGCTGCAGCTCGACTTGAGAGGTGCTTAGCTTGTGACTTCATCTGAAGCCAGGCTGCCAGGTCAGGCAAGATGTATGTCAGGTCTGACCCTGTCCGGAGAATGCCGTGGCTTAGACAGTATTCAATAATTCCGTCCCTGACTGAAGGAGGCATCTTGCTTAGGAGCCGGTCGACGTGGGATCCGCATCTCAACTCATACCCGTTTTGACCTTCAAGTGTCTGGAGCATGCCCACCAGAGACTGGATGGACAGGGCGAAGGAGTCGAAGGCTTCAGTGTCATCAAACTTGATGGTAGGTGAGTTGAGAATGGCACCTAACTCTGATTGGACAAGCTGTCTGGGTTGACCGTACTTGTCTTGCAGGGCTTGCAATGCAGCGGTATATGGCCGAGGGTCATACATGTAGGCTCTGGCAAGGTGGAGAGCACTGGGGAGTTTCAAGTGGCCGAGGAGCACCTGGTACTTATATTGTTCGGTCAGGTGCCCATGACTGCCCATCGAGTTATCCAAGGCTATCTTGAGTAGAGCAAATTCACTTTCGCAGTCACGCTCAAAGACTGGCAGCATCTGTGGGATGCCGTAGGGAGAGGTAATCAGCATCTCTGATCCTGGGTGCTGTAAATGCCCTGATATAACCTGTGGCGGGATAGGAGCCATGTGAGGTGCAGCAGGACTCACATTCTGGTATGGTTGAGCTGCAGTAGAGATGGTCACACCATAGGTAGGACTCTGGATACCGTGTGTAGCTACAGAAGCTTCATGTGAGCTCGTAGGTTGCTCGATTGAACCAGGCATGTTGGGAGCTGGGTACCATGACACAGGGGGAGCAGTAGAGCGAGACATTGCCTGTTCTGGATGGTGTATCACTGGAGTGACGGCGGCTGGATGAGCCGGCGGGGGATGCATGTTCTGTGGTATGGTAGGAAGCGCTAGAGGCACAGGTGCCACTACATGGTGCTGTAGTCCAGGTGGTGGATAGGTCGGCTCAGATACTGCTGCAGGCACAAGACGGGTGCTGTTGGGGTACTTTGGGGTATTTTGGGGTACTGTGGGGTATTTTGGGGTATACTTTGGGGTACTTTGGGGTATTTTGGGGTATACTTTGGGGTATTTTGGGGTACTTTGGGGTATTTTGGGGTACTTTGGGGTATTTTGGGGTGATTAGTAGGACCCCCACTGACTACCCTGTAGCAGTAATCAACGGGGGTAGGTGTACTGTCCTCCTCGTCACTCCCTTTCCGGGCATAGTCTGTCAGATACTTTGGGGGTTTGTGTTCCCTTGAGGGATACCTCCCACTGCTTGGGGCATTTGACGTCACCCTCGGGTGCTCCTCGTCATCGCCCTCTGGGGGTGGCTGACTGCCTGGCTGCACGACCGTACTAAGTACACTGGGCTGATATGTCTCTGTTTCTGCACACCTTACTCTGGAGTCCAGCTCTGGCTCCTCTGTCTGTGTCTCGCTCTCACATGTTGCCTTTGTGACAAACTTGACTAGCATGTGTTTCTGCACTCTCCCGTTACCGGGATGATAAACTAGGAAAGCGGGGCTTCCCTTGTCGTGTCCTACAAAAAGTCCTTTTACACATCTGGACTCGGGCTTTCCCCTGTCCTGCAGGTACGCATAACACACTGATCCAAATCGGTGCATTCTGGCTAGATTACACTTCTTTCCTGTCAGTGCTGTATACGGGGTGGTGCCCGAGTGCTTATTAAAGCACCTGTTTCTGGTGTAAGCGGCTTCTTGCACCGCATAATGCCATAGGCTCTTAGGTAAGTTACTATCTACTAGCTTACACCTAGCCATTTCGAAAAGGGTGCGCCATTCCCTCTCTGCCACTCCGTTCTGGTGTGGGGGATATGGACGTGACGTCCCGTGTCTTATCTTGTACCTTCTCAACAGTGATTGGAACTCTCTGTTTGTGAACTCGGTTTCGTTGTCGGATCTCAAGCACCCTACGTTACCATAAGGGGCTACGTCTGCCAGGAATTTCTCCGTGGCCTGGAGTGTGTCACTCTTTGCTTTGAGAAAGTAAACAAACACTGCCCCTGTGCACACATCTGTAAAAGACTGTACATATCTAAAGCCTCCTATGGACTCGTTGCTTACTGGGCCGGCTAGGTCCGTGTCAACTAATGCAAGTGGTACCCTTACTTTTTCTGTGGGATTTCTGTTTCTCGGTTGAGTAAACTTCCCCGTTTTGCACACTGCACAATTTTTGTCAGGTCTACGCTTTTCACCTTCAATGTGCATGCCTTCTGTCACTGCTTGCAGTTTCAGTAAATCCTCGTAATTACAATGACCCATAATCTCATGCCATGTCTGAATATCGTGACTGGCCGTCACGCTACACATATCATTATTAGAGCGGTCTAGGGTAATTCATGAAATCCTGAGTTAAAGCCCTATACGTCGATTCCACTATAGCCGTTACCATTTCTTGCCTGTATACGCTATTACCCCGAAATCAAATCTATATCATAGCTATTATGTTCCATCATGAATGCATGAAAGGGGCGGGGGGGTCGTTTCTGATTATGTCAGTAACAGCATTCGCATTGAACACTAAAAACGCTTATCAGCCCGATCGGTGTAAAAGCATTGCAGGATCAAGCTAACATTTACATCAGATCATTCATACCTGTGATCGGGAGTATTCCAAAAATAATATTCCAATTGTTTGATCGCCATCTGGTACTGTATATCCAATGTCCATTTGGCCCACGGCATAATCCACGACAACATATGGATCGGGTTTTTTTGACTCGCTTCGATGGAACCGGCAGAATGGCTGCCCTCGCCCGACAAGGAAACATGAAATCGGAGACGTTTTGCTGTCTCACAGAGAAAGATACAAGGGTATAAAATGTGCTCGATACCGCCGTCTAGCGTGATGCGGCCGGTATTGCACTTTTACATTATCAGGCTGATTCCCCATGTTAACCCCGAGTCTGTGTGCCTGTAATGAATAGAAAATCCCACTCATTCTAAACTGAAATGCGCGTTCTCACTAAATTTATTTGCATACAGACACGCCCCGCAAGCTCATTATAATACGAGAGCCGTATGCAAAACATGGTTTGCATTGCATGAGCGGATCCCTGTATTCGACAGGTAGCGCTGGAGTGCTTTGCGACAGATAAAAATTTTATCAGAATCAAATGTATTGTCATCATACAGCACCTATAGCTATATAGTGGAATAGACTGTATTAATATTCCATATACCGTCTAGTTGCGCACTCCTGGCCACCTGCCACAGTGCGCGCACGCACGCACACACACACACACACACACACACACACACACACACACACACACACACACACACACACACACACACACACACACACACACACACACACACACACACACACACACACACACACACACACACACACACACACACTACTGTATACGTACCAAATGAATCGTTCCGGCAAAGTAGGCTTTGTCAATTATACTGAACAACGCTTGTCAAGAGCCAAGAGCCAATCGCGCAGTTGGTTGGGAAATGCGTCATCTATCTCTTTGAAAGGTCCCTGTGTGCGCTCGGAACTTGTAGGTGTGGAGGCACAGGATTTGACCAGTCCATAGTTGTGTCTGAGTTGAGGCTCCAGAGTACTGCATACATCCTCTCTCTCTCTCTCTCTCTCTCTCTCTCTCTCTCTCTCTCTCTCTCTCTCTCTCTCTCTCTCTCTCTCTCTCTCTCTCTCTCTCTCTCTCTCTCTCTCTCTCTCTCTCTCTCTCTCTCTCTCTCTCTCTCTCTCTCTCTCTCTCTCTCTCTCTCTCTCTCTCTCTCTCTCTCTCTCTACCAAATCCATTATGAGAACGGAGCGCAGTACATGCGACGCTGGTCAAAGTCAGTTGTTTATTTATTTATTTGTACTGTTTGCATACGAGGTGTTCCGCAAATGTTCTTGATAACAATCTAGTATCACTGGACGGCATTCCTCCCAGGGCCGTCAGACTCTGCTCTGAGCAGCTTGCCCCTGTGCTCACAGACCTTAATTTTTAATGTCACTGGAGCGCCGCCTTGTTCCAAGGAGCTTCAAGGAATCTACTATCATTCCGGTTCCCAAGAAATCACCTGTGACTTGTCTTAATGATTACAGACCTATTGCTCTAACCTCAGTTTTAATGAAATGTTTAGAGCGGCTAGTGCTGAATTATATAAACGGTCAGATTCCTACCTGTCTTGATCGCTGGCAGTTTGCCTACAAGAAAAATAGATCAGTAGATGATGCTATTTCCTTAGCTCTTAATCCTGTGTATGAACACGTAAATAAGAAAAACTCCTATGTTAGAATGCTTTTTATCGATTATAGCTCTGCTTTTAATACGCTTATTCCATCTAATCTGATCCACAAACTTCAGTGTCTGGGTCTATGCGACGCTATCTGTGAATGGATTCTTAGCTTTTTAATTTTGAGACCTCAAAGAGTCAGGATTGGAAACAATATGTCTGATGAACTTGTTTTAAGTACTCGTTCTCCACAAGGCTGCATTCTCAGCCCTTTACTGTTCTCTCTCTGCACTCATGACTGTACTGCTTCCTATGATAACAATCTGATAGTAAAGTATGCTGATGATACCACGGTCATTGGGCGTATAAACTCAAATGACGAGTCATTTTACAGATCAGAGGTGCAGAACCTAGTTCGGTGGAGTGAGACCAATAACCTCACCCTGAATGCTTCCAAAACAAAGGAGCTAGTCATCGATTTTAGACGTAGCAAGGTATCCCATCTCGCCATTACCATAAATGGCTCAGAGGTGGAGATGGTGAGCAGTTTTACATTTCTTGGGGTCACTATTTCAAATGACCTGAGCTGGCACACCAATACCAGAACCATTGTTAAAAAGTCCCAGCAACGTCTTTTCTTTCTCAGGAAACTGAAAGAGTTCACAAATAACAGGGTGATTCTACACAACTTCTATCGCTGTGTGATCAAGAGCGTTCTTACCTCCTCCTGTACTATATGGTTTGGTAACATCACAGACCAGGAGAAGAAATCTCTGAACAGAATTGTGCATCTCGCACGCAAGACAATCGGGTTTAGCCTGCCAGCTCTAGAAGAGATCTATGGTGCCAGGCTGCATTCCTGTGCCTCTGGCATTATCAACGACCCCTCTGGTCACCCAGCCGCAGGCCTCTTTGTCCCCCTCCCCTCGGGCAGACATTACCGCTCTATCACATGCTCTACCTCTCGGTTTACTAAGTGCTTCTTCCCAAGTGCTGTGCGCAGCCTGAATGACTCCAAAGGCTAGTTTTGTATTTTATCCTATTTTGTTTCGGTGTGTTTATTAGTGTTATTAGTCAGGTTTGTGGAAGTGCTGTTTTTGTATGTCTGTGCATCATGCACTTTGATTATATGCACTTTTACTGTAATTTGTGCCTCTATGCACTATGCACTTAACTATATGCACTTTTAGGGGATGTTGATATCAATTTTAGCATTTATCCTTTTATACTGTCTGTGTTTTTACATATTTTTCCTGTACTGTTTCTACTCTGCTCCTGTATTGGATTAGTTGTAGACACAGAGTGTTTGCTCTGTACCTGTATTCCAATGTGGATTCGTCCATACATGACAAATAAAATCTTTGACTTGACTTTGACTTTGACTAGTAGTCCACATAAACAAGACGTTTGGGAACCACTGATCTAGACAATCTCTAAATATGCGTTATATGTGTATGGCCTGGGCAGCCAGAGCATCTAACAGCAATATATAATCCATTTCAGACAGAATGCACGCAATAAGATATAATAATAATAATAATAATAATAATAATAATAATAATAATAATAATAATAATAATAATAATAATAATAATAATAATAATAATAATAATAATAATAATCAGTAATCAGTGACACAAACACACACAGGTGACAACAATCAGAGATAAGTGCAGAGACAGGGTGAAGTACTCCAGGATGACAGTAGGGCTTCCATTCCTGTGAGAGGATAGAAAGCCCAAACGTTACAGTACCTCCCCCCGACGAACGGCACCTAACGTTCACCTAGGGGCCTCGGGATGCAGCCGACGAAAATCGTTGATAAAGCTGTGATCTAAAATATCCCTCTGAGGCACCCAGGAACGCTCCTCTACCCCGTACCCGTCCCAATCCACCAAAAACTGAAACCCCCTACCCCTCCGCCTACAACCCAGGATCCTTCATATCGTGTAGACAGTCTGACCGTCAAGGATGCGGGGCAGAGGAACCGCAGGGAGTGGCGGGGACAAGAGCGATGAGAGGAAGGGCTTCAAAAGGGACACATGAAACGCCCTTTAAGGTGGTTCGTCGGGTGAACCCTGTGGCTTACAGGTTTCTACCCCCAGCTTCCATGCGGGTTCACCCGACGAACCACCTTAAAGGGCCCTATAAAGCGGGGAGCCAGCTCCCTGGACTCCACCCGGAGAGGGAGATCACGGGTGGAAAGCCAAACCCTCTGCCCAGGACGGAAAACCGGGGGGCGGATCAGTACAGGGGCGGAGGTAAACCGACGTTTGAGGCCGCGAACGGCTGACTCTGCCTGAGGCGACCAGTCAAAACCAGGGAGAGAGGCCTTAGTGAGAGCCGTCAGGGGAGCGGCTAAGGCGCTAAAGCTGCGAATAAAGCGCCTATAAAAATGTGCAAACCCCAAAAGAATTTGCAATTCCTTGAGCGACGAAGGCCGTGGCCAGTCTAGTACTGCGGATCCATACATAGATCGCCCCTAGTCAATACAAACCCCAGGAAAGAAACAGTGTTAGTATGAAACACACACTTCTCTGCTTTAACAAATAGCTGATGGTCGAGGAGACGCTGGAGAACCTGACGAACGTGCTGTTGGTGTTGCGCCATATCGTGAGAAAAAATTAGAATGTAATCTAAATAGACAAAGACTGACACTCCAATTAATACTCATAATGCCCGTTAGGTGTATTAAATGCAGTCTTCCACTTGTCTCCCTCTCTAATCCTGATTAAGTTGTAGGCATTATGTAAAAATCAAGCTTAGAGAAGACCTGCGCCCCCTGTAGACACTCAAAGGCGGTGTCCATGAGAGACAGGGGGTAACGGTTTTTTGATGGAAACGTCGTTCAACCCCCGATAATCATTGCAAGGATGCCGGCTAACATCCTTCTTTGCTACAAAAAAAACAGCACCTGCAGGGGAGGTGGAAGGACGTATGTGGCCCGCGGCCAGTGCTTCCTGAATATAGGTATTCATAGACAGCGTCTCAGGGCGAGAGAGAGAAAACATATGGCCGCGGGGTGGAGAGGTACCAGGTAGAAAATCTATGGTGCAGTCGTAGGGTCTATGAGGCGGTAGTGCTTTAGCACGAGTCTTGCTAAAGACCTCCGCCAGGTCCCAATAAATATCGGGGACCCCTGCTAAATCGGGATTAGGAGATGGGATAGAGTCTGCAATGCCTACCACCATCCTGGAGGGAGACAAAAAAGAGGAAGAAAAAAGAGTGGGTGAACCCTCGCTGGATACTGGCTTAACGCCCCTCTCCAGCTAAAGTTCACCCGTAGACCAATTAATACAGGGGTTGTTATCTGATAGCCAAGGGTGGCCCAAAACAATGGGTGAATGGGGGGACACAACAACATAGAACTGCAACAATTCCCACTCACCCCCGGCCACCTGGAGGCGCAGCAGCGCTGTGCGCTGGGTGATGAGCCCATCACCCAGAGGTTGACCGTCCAGAGACTGAACAGGAATGGGGTCCTCCAACGTCTCTAGAGGGACCCCCCACTCCTGTGCTAACCCCACATGAATTAAATTACCCGCTGCCCCTGAATCAACTAATGCCCGTGCCTGTTTGAGATGAATCCCCCACCCAACAGTGACATAAAAAAAAGTGCGCAACTCAACAGTGACAGAGGATGATTGCCCACCCGCTACAACCCCTCCCAAGTTTAGCGAGCCCTCCCGTTTCCCGACAAGCCTGGACAGTTATTGAAGCAATGTCCGGTGTGACCACAATGAAAACAGCGCTGTTCAATGCGCCACTGCCTCTCAGCATCGGCTCATCACCCAAGCTCTCTCTTGAAAACTGAACAGCTGTCTCGGCACCGAGAGAAGGACGAAAGAGTACCTGTGACGAAGCCTCCCTCTCCCGCCCTCTCTCCCAATGCCGGTTGTCCATCCGAATTGCCAAGTTGATGACGTCATCCAGTTGTTCTGGCAGCTCCTGTGAAGCCAGCTCATCCTGCATCCGCTCGGAGAGCCCCTGGACAAACAACACGCAGCAGGACACTTCCTACCAAGCCGCCTCTCGAGCCACAATGCGGAAGTCGATGGTGTAATCTGCCACAGAGCGACTACTTTGTCGGCAGGAGATGAGCCGCCCTCCTGCTTCATAGATGGATATCGCCCAAGAGGTATCAAACACACGTCGCAACTCTCGGGTGAAGGCAGCCGCGCTTTGGCAGACCGCCGAACGACTCTCCCACTCTGCTGTAGCCCAAGAGAGAGCACGGCCTGTAAGCAAAGTTATTGGACAGTTATTGGACAGTTCGGTAGTAAATGTGAGCGGCTGTAGCTGAAAAATAAGAGAGCATTAGGTGACAAACTTCAGGAGTTCCGCCGTAGCGATCTGGTGGTGGTAAACGTGGTTCACGAACTCCAGCTGCTGTTACCGCATGGGCGGCCACTGTGATAGCGGTGTTAGCCACTGCTAATGCCGAATGAGCTGTTGTGATAGCTGCAGCTACTCCGGACTGGCCTCGAGGGACAGACCTCCCAAGTGGTCAAGCTCGGTCTCCACTTCCCGCTGGTGGTTGGTGACAACGCCTAGTTGGGCTCTCTGCGCCTCCAGCTCCTCCCGGAATCATTCTGTGGAACTCATGATGGTCGGTTCTTCTGTTAGGAATCAGGTAAGAGTGTTGAGTCCAAGTGCAGAATGGAAGAAGGAGGCGGAGATGGTATTTGCTCTTCTCAAATATAGTGTTATTTTTATTGGTAGAATCACTAGAGCGATAATAGGCAATATGCCAAAACATACAATAATAGAGAATGATAATAACTTAGGAAAGGACGGGCGAGATATCCGACTTCTCTATCGTGAAAACAAATAAACTCTAAACAAAAGAATAACACCGGGCGAGAGATCCAACTTCTCCCTGTGGACGACTGCTTCCAGTCACACTGCTGAAGAACCGACAACAGAGAGGAGAACAGAGGATTACTATAAAGGGCAAGAATACCCAGCAGACATCACACAGTAATCAGTGACACAAACACACACAGGTGACAACAATCAGAGATAAGTGCAGAGACAGGGTGAAGTACTCCAGGATGGCAGTAGGGCTTCCATTCCTGTGAGAGGATAGAAAGCCCAAACGTTACACCTAAGAGAAAAGCAAAAATAAGAAAACATTGCTGAATCCCAGGTAAGAACAAAATAAGAAAGAATGCTAGTTAAGAACAAAATAAGAGGAAATATGTTCTTATATCGCTTTATGAATGAGGCCCAATGCCCTTTTTCCACTTAGACCAGCTTCAACCAGCACAATTGTACACCCCTGGCCTATTTTATTCTTATATAATTATATTCTATTTTATTGTGCCTCGATTTTAATTTAGTTTATATTCCATTTTATTTTATTCTACCTTTTTATTTTATTCTACCGTAATTGTCTGTCCATTAATGTTGCACCGAAAACTACCAAATAAAATTCCTTGTATGTGTAAACTACTTGGCAATAAAGACCTTTCTGATTCTGATTCTTGTGCCATCCAGTGTGTAACTGAGGGGTACAATTCCCTGACTGTATTGTTAGATATGATATTTAATACCACTACCTCATGTACTTTAACTTCTGGCCACCCAGTACAAGATATAAGTATGATGAACACTTTCCCACCTGATGAAACGAATCCACACAAATGTACCAAATCGAAGGTTTAATACAGCAAAGGGTGTATACAACGATCACTTAATTACATTTATGATTTGAAATATGAAATATGCACTTTTATGGCAAATGAGTATTCGTAGGTAAATCAACATTGAATGTCCAATCTCTGGTTGCGCAGGGAGTAAGTATACAACCTGGAATATTTAGGAAACGATAGCGATGGTACTTAAATGATTATAGCTGGATACACTAAGGGGGGGGGGGGGTCCCGCTGGTTGTAAGACAGTAGGAGGGGGGGGTTAGAGAAGCCGCTGGCGGTATCCCATCTGGCCGACGGTGTCTTGGGAGAATCCAAAGTCTTGGACACGGTGCCCACAGAACCTCGGGCCGCAGACGAATACAGCTGGACCCTCTGTGGACGGTATCTGCCGGTCCACAACGGAGAGACGTGAGGCGACCTCACGTGTAGAGCGCCGTCTCACCTGGAGTCCTCTCCGGGGGGTAATTCCAACACTCCGCAGTGTTGGCCTTTATCCATGGAATAATCAAAGCACACAAAGCATAATCCAAGCCGTGGAAGGCTCGCCGTCGTCCGGGTAGAGTAATCCAATATACAGGTCCAGTCGCTCTTGGCCCGGAGCTCCTCGGATGCAATCACCACTAGGGGTCTGACCAGCCTGGTTAAGCGTCCAGATAACGTCAGGAACGATGGGGGTACTGATAACTTTAGAACTCTAACCGAACGATGCACCATACATAAATAGACTATTATTAGCTTAATAGAATACGTCCAACTCGACGGTATAGTGCCAAACTATGACTATTCAACTATTAATCTACACGATATCTCAATGCCTATTCTGGGGCCAAGTAGGCCTTACTACACCGCACGTGCGTCGTGGGGAGGCTTTGCGTCTGTCACTCTGTTGGAGGGTAAAGAACTGGACTAAAAGAAAGTTCTACTTTACTTGCGCCATATATATATGCGCTATGAACAAATAGTACCATTCGTATTTCGCCCGACATATTACTGCGCGGAACCGGGGGTTGCCACGACATGTTAGGCGGCACGATTGAACTTGGACCTAGGGGTATGGCAACCTGGCGCCAGGTTCTCGTCCAATGGTAGAATGAAACTATTATGGGCTGTTTAGTAGAAACGGGGATATTCAATGCATATTGTACAAGGAATATACAGGGGATATCAAACGATATACAAATACAATTAAATATATATATATAAATAAATATACATATTCGGTTTAATCTGATCCTTCACAACAGCCGCCCCCTAATTAGTCCCACCTAATTAGCTAAGCAGAGACAGATTAACCGCACTGTCTACCACTCGAGGTCCGCTGTAAGGGTCAGTCAACTCACAAAGTCATAGGGTCATGGTCATCATCGATAGTATCTGGGAGTCGGGGCAGTTCTATGAGCCTCGCCACGGGACGTGTGTAGGTGCGCCCTTGGACGAGTACTTCAGCTGCTCGGACCTTGCCATCGGCACCGGTGATCACTTTGCTTACGCGGCCAGCCGGCCACATAGCTCTGGGTAGTGACTGGTCAATAATCATGACGACTGTTCCTTCTGTCAAATTGTCTCTCTCTTTTACCCACTTCTGGCGGGTCTGTAGAGACGGTAGGTAGTGAAGTAGGAAGCTGCTCCAAAACTTGTCAGCTAGTACTTGGCTGTACCTCCACATTCTTCGGCCGTTCGCTTCTTCAGGCCTGTACATTGTCTGGGGTAGCGCGGGGTCCAGCCGCCCCATTAGGAGTGTGTTGGGGGTGACTGGGTCGACATCTGCTACATCACTGGAGACGTAACCGAGGGGTTTTGAGTTCAATACTCCCTCGATCTCCGTAAGGACTGTCATTAGGACTTCCTCCGCCACAGTCTGGGCTCCGAGTACGGCGTACAGGGCTGTCTTTATAGAACGTACTTCTCGTTCCCAGGTTCCACCGAAGTGGGGTGCGTTCGGGGGATTAAACTGGAAGTCAATCTGGGCTGGAGCGAGGTGGGTCTTAAGTTCTGGGCCCATAGCTTGGAAGCTCTCTCTCAGCTCTCTTTCTCCGCCTTTGAAGTTGGTCCCGTGATCAGACAACAATGTAGACGGTTTTCCTTTCCGTGATGTGAATCTCCGGAAGGCCATAAGGAATGAGTCTGTGCTCATGGTCGGAAGGAGCTCGATATGTATCGCTCTGGTGGTCATGCATTTGAATACAATACCCCACCGCTTCTCGGTGCCTCTTCCTCTCTTTATATACAACGGGCCAAAGCAGTCCATGCCTGTGGAGTGGAATGGCTTGTCGCCGATTCGGAGGCGACAGGGGGGTAAGTCAGCCATCCGTGGTATGCTGGGCTGCGCGCGCCACTTACGGCAGTCTAGACAGGTTCGCTGGAAGCGCCGTACTGCTTCTCTCCCTTGCAATATCCGATAACGACGTCTGATCTCCGCGAAGACTCTCTCTGCTCCTGCGTGGTGTACATCCTCGTCGTATTTCTTTATGATCAGCTCTGTGACCTTGTGTCGGCTGTTCAAGACGATCGGGTACTTAATGTCATCTGGTAGATCGGGGGCTCTCCGCAGGCGACCACCCACTCTGATGAGATTATGGGCGTCACTCTCTGGTGCCAGGTGAATCAGTCTGCTGTCTGATGGGACGGGGTTTCCTCCCTGTAGACAGTCTAGCTCATCGGGGAACGAGTCTCTCTGGGCTCGTTGTAGTAGAAGAAGTTCTGCTTCTTCGTAGTCAGCTGCTGACATGTCAGTGGTGGACTGAATCTCTGGGTGGTGCCACAGGAATGTTCTTTGTTGCGCACTCTCTAGGGTAATGCAGTCATCTATGTTGGGGTCTGTGGAGGCGACAGTGCTCAGTCCACAGAACATAGGTTTCTTGTTCTCAGCCTCCTCGTTACTTGCTTCCCTCGGGGTGGGCGTAGGCCAATCTCCTTCCGGGAGCTTGAGGAATGCTGGTCCGTCACTGTAGATGTTGCGACGGGTTAGGTCATCCAGAGACATTCCCCGGGTGATGACGTCAGCTGGGTTGTGTTTGGTGTCCACATACCGCCAGCTTGCTTCTTCTGTTAATTCTTGAATCTCGGTGACTCTGACTCCCACGAAGACTTTGTATCTGCATGAATCAGACTTGATCCATGTGAGTACTGTCGTGGAATCTGACCACAAGATTGTTCTATGCACCGGAATGGTGAGTTCACGTTGGGTTAACGTGGCTAGATGCGCTCCTGCGAGGGCTGCGCAGAGCTCTAGACGTGGGATAGATTGTTGCTTACGTGGGGCTATTCTTGAGCGGGCCAGGATGAAAGCAGTGTGTATCTTTCCTCCCCTCTCTTGGGCACGCAGGTAGGCCACCGATCCGTAGGCTACTTCGGAGGCGTCGCTGAAGACGTGTAGATCAATCTCGCATGTCTCTGGCCTCACTGTGGATGGGAAGTAGCTGCGGCGTATATTGACACCTGGGAGTGAGCGGAGTTCCGTCTCCCACTCTCTCCATGTTGAGGCAAGGTGTGCGGGTATTGGGTCGTCCCAGCCCTGGTCCTTGTCCCATAGTGCTCGTACAATCATCTTTGCCCTGGTGGTGTAAGGTAGAATACATCCCAACGGGTCATATTGTCTGGCGAGTGTTCTGTACACACTCCGTCTGGTGGTCGGTATCGCCGCCGACCTTCCCTGCTCTGGAGCCAAGGGTTTGTGTCTATAGTGGAGCGAGTCTGTTTTGAAGCGCCAGACTAGTCCTAGTGTCATTTCTTGGGCTTCTCCTGGGATTGTCGCCATCCAGGTCTCGCTGCTGGCAGCCTTGTCCGCGGAGGAGAGGCTGCGCAATACGTGCGGGTCACTGCTGGCCCACTGCCTGAGATCAAAGCCGCCTTTGATCAGGGAGGCGCGTAACTTGATTAGGAGAGCCTCGGCTTTTTCTTGAGTCGAAACGCTTTGTAAACAGTTGTCCACGTAGAAACTGTTCTTCACACTGTGTTGGACCTCTTCATCTGCTGCTGGGTCCTCTGTGACGTGTTTCTGTAGTGCAAATGTAGCACAGCACGGGCTGCATGTGGTTCCGAAGGGGAGTACTTCCCACTGGTAGATGGATGGGTTCTCATCTCCGATCCTCTCTCTCCATAGGAACCGTAGCAGAGGCTTGTCCTCCTCTACTAGTCTCACCTGCAAGAACATCCCTTTGATATCCCCGCTGATCGCCACCTTGTCCTGGCGGAAGCGCAGTAGCACGCCTAGTAGGGAGGGGCCGAGTGTGGGGCCGGGCAAGAGCTCTTTATTCAGATTTTGGGATCCGATCTGGTAGCTGCAGTTAAACACAATGCGATCCTTGCCGTTGTGATGGACCTTGTGATGCGGCACGTACCATGATTCGGTCGTCTGATCGGCCTCTTTAATGTCAATCTTTGTTACGTGTCCCGCTGTGATTAGCTTCTCAATCTCAGCTCGGTACACACTCTCTTGAGCGGGGTCTTTGGCTAGGCGCCGCTCTGTGTTCAGTAGATAGCGCTCCGTGGCGTCTTTCTTTGCGTGAAAGGTGGGCATTCCCTCTCGCCTCAGGAGTGGAGTTGCGTATCTCATCACTCCGCCGACTGTGACTCTCTTTGTCCCCTGCTCGAGTAGGTTGATGGCGTAAATGTCTTCTTTAGAGCGAATATCTTTCTTTTCGTTCTTAAAGGGCATTGTCTCTAGGGTCCATAGCCTCTCGACATGCTGCAGGAGAGTGGTGTCTTCTTCTGTCGTTCTGGAGTGGAAGCAGCTAGTGGCTGCTGTTCGGTTGAGAGATTTAGCGAGGGGGCCTTGGAGGGTCCACCCTAGGCGGGTCTCGACTGCTGCAGGACAGCCTCGGGGGCCTGTATGGACCCGGTCAATCGGGACTATGAGTTCTGCATGGTCGGAGCCTATCAACAGGGTCGGGGTAGCGCCGTCTATGAGCGGGATAGGTAATTGGCGCAGGTGCACATATTTATCCATCAACTTGGTGACAGGGTAGGTGTACTGCGATAGTCCTATTTCTTGGCTGGTGAAAGCATTTGTGATCTTGTACCGTCGCTCTGGCTGCCCGTTGGCTGCGATGGTGAAGGAGACATTCTCGCCCTTTATCGTCTTTAAATCTCTTCTTATTGTCCGAATCGTCATTTCGTTCTTGCTACCCCGCAGTCCCAGCTGGGTCGCAGCGGAGGCGAGCAGAAGGGTCTTCTCTGACCCGTCATCAAGGACGGCGTAAGTGTCCATGACTTTATCTTGGTAGCTCAATGTCACTCGGACTACCTTTAAGAGCACTTGGGCTCCGCTGCTGCTGGCGGGGTCAATGTACATGACACTTGCCTTGGTGCCGCTCCGTGGTGCAGGTATAGGCCGTCTTCCGTTACTATCGTGTAGTATATCTAGATGGGCTCCATCGCACCGGCTGCACCTTTTCTTTAGGCGGCATTCGGCTGCCATGTGGGGCCGCGCACATCGATAACAGCGCCGGTTGGACTTTATCCATTGACTCACTTCTTCTGCATTCATCTTTGTGAATGAGTCACATTGTGACAGCCAGTGTTCTTTCTCACAGTAGGGACACGCTATCTTCCACTTCTCTTTTCTCGAGGGGGTGCTGTGACTCTTACTGCTCGGTATTGACTCTGATTGGTGCATGACAGTCACCGATCTTCTTCCATCATTTATTCTCCTGGGTCCCTCTCTGGAGCTTGGCGTGCTCCGCCCGAAGGTGTCCAGTCGTAAGCTGCTGACTTCTCTCGCCAGGAAGTCGGCTAGATCAAGGAGGGATGGCTCGGGGCCGTCGGGATCCCGGTAATCCCTCTGCCGCCTAAATCGCTCCTGTCTTGCGGGTGGCAGCTTCTCCAAAATCCTCTCGACGTTAGAGTTGGCGTATAGCTCATGCATGCCCTTCTCCCGTTGCGCTCCCAGCATCCCCACCAGGGACTGCACTTTGATTGACAGGTCGTCTAGTGAGCGATTGTCTGTGGCTGGGGGTAGGCGATCAATATACCTTATCTCCTGGATTACGTAATCCCATATACGTCCATATCTCTGATCCAGCGCTGCAAGGGCCGCTGTGTATGGAGTCGAAGAGGTAGCATAGGCTAGCGCTATATTGTGCGCTCGCGGTACTTTCAGGTGCTTCAGTAATATTGCATACTTGTGGCGTTCATCAGCGACATCCACCATCATTGTCTCTAAGCACATCCGGAGCTCCGTGTACTGTGCTCGACTCTCATAGGCGAAGTCTGGGAATGACGGTGTGGCATTGTATGACGCCGTGGATGGCTGATACATCGGCGAGCGTTGGGGGAGAGACCTCCTGGGCGAGTCCCCTCTTGCGCCTCGCTGTGGGCTGGTACTGGCAGGGTACCATGGCCCGCTGGTCCAGGTACTGTTCCTCGGGGCTGGTCGTGCGTCGTGCTCACCCGTGAATAGAGTCGGGGGTCTGTAGCGCAGCGCCGCGGGGGTGTAGCCTGGACTGTATGGGACCTCCTGGTCCGGTGGAGTACTGTGCTGTCGTCGGGCTTGGTTCTCCTCTTCTCCCTCTTCTTCCTCTATCAGATCTTCCAGATCCTGTAATCGTTTATTTAGCTTCTCCGCAGTGTATGCCGCTCCTTCCTTGTAGCTGGGTCTCGCTTGGACCGGTATGGGAAGGGGGTCTGCGGGGGGTCTAGACTCGGGCTGTTGGTCAAGTTCAGGGTTGCTTGCTCGTTTTGGTGACGCTGCTCTTGACTGTTGTCTCGACGAGTTCCTTGAGCCCCTGGCGGAGGGAGAGGGAGTTGTCCTTTTGATCAGCTGCTCTATTAGTTGCGCTTGTAGTCTGTCGCGCTCTGCGTCTCTTTGGGCACCGGCAGCGGCACGCTGGGCGTCGGCCCGGTCTCTTGCCATATTCTCTTCCATCTGGAAGCGTCTCATCTCCAGACGTGTGCGCTGTTCTTCGCTCCGTTGCTGCGCTTGGAGTCGGTCGCGTTCGGTAGAGGCTGTCAGGCTGACGAGGAACGCCTGTTGTAGTATCCTCTCCGCTTCGCTGGGGGGAGGCGGTTGTGGAGGTGAGCCGCTCCTGCGTGAGCCGCTCCTGGGGGTACTCGTTGGGGAGTCCTGGAGCTCTAGTTCCTCGGCGCTCTCCTCCTCTTCTTCCGTGCAGAGTTCTCTCTCTGTAGGGTTGTCTTCCTCCCGGGGCTGGTCGGGGACTACTTCTTGAGTAGTGGCGGGGGGTAAAGGCATTTCAATTCCCTCCTGGTCCCCACCGTGAGCTTGGTCAGTTACATTAGGACCTACTAGGGCCTCTGTGGTCGGGGAAACCTGCTCGTTAAGGTCAGACATAATTTTACTTTCTACTTTTACCGCGTTTACCGTTTGTCGAAGGCTAGGTAGTTGACTGACAGTGTAAGCCTCTAAGTACTGAGGTGTCTGTCGTCTGCGCCGCGGGCGTTCTAGGTTAGGAGGATCGTTTCGTGGAGTGTTCATCATAGGCCATTTCGATATTAATAACACTATATTAATATTACACTAGTTACCATCCGGCTCGAAGGACCAATTGTAACTGAGGGGTACAATTCCCTGACTGTATTGTTAGATATGATATTTAATACCACTACCTCATGTACTTTAACTTCTGGCCACCCAGTACAAGATATAAGTATGATGAACACTTTCCCACCTGATGAAACGAATCCACACAAATGTACCAAATCGAAGGTTTAATACAGCAAAGGGTGTATACAACGATCACTTAATTACATTTATGATTTGAAATATGAAATATGCACTTTTATGGCAAATGAGTATTCGTAGGTAAATCAACATTGAATGTCCAATCTCTGGTTGCGCAGGGAGTAAGTATACAACCTGGAATATTTAGGAAACGATAGCGATGGTACTTAAATGATTATAGCTGGATACACTAAGGGGGGGGTCCCGTGATGCAGTAAATTACAATGAACATAAAATCACAACACATTTAATTATTTCCCCTGAATATGTTTGTTTTGTTACAATACGTTTTGTTGTTGCCACCATGTTTAGTGTTACAGATTTCTCCAAGACTACTGTACCACAGTGCTCTGACTCCTCATTATAGACCTCCTCTGGTAATACTTGATTGCCACCTAGAGGAATTGCAAGGAAACAGCTATCAGTAATTAGAAAGGCAATGCATGTGAAAGATACATAATACAGACATGTAAATCTTGATTTGCGCATCAAGAAGAGCAGTGAGTTGCCGGGTGCATGTTCCGGGCATTGTGCAGAGATAATGGCCACCTCTCAGTCAATCACAATTTGAGTATTTATTAACACAAGACTCCTTATAGATTTCCTTGTAAGCATTTGTAATTAAGTTAATACTAATACATAATAAATCATTGGTGAACTGTTACTTGGTAGTTTAGTTATATAGGGCCACACTATTGTAGAGTAAACATTTTCTTACAGGGTGGTGACCATTAGAAATGACAATATCTTATGCACCTTTTAATCCAAATCTTATCCACATCCATTTTTGGCCTATTCAGAAACCTTGAAATCTATTACTAAATTACACAATATAGATAGAAGAAAAGCTATGTTATATGTTATAACAACTTTTCTATGTACATACTGTATACAGTATATGAAATATATTTATGCATGAAACCACTGTATGGAATGTATTTGTCACAGAGTATGGTCCCCATGGGGAACAGAGATTGAAACCACATATCAAACACAGTACATCTGGGGGTTTCATGAATCCAGTGAACAAACTCAAATCCTTACAGCCTACCACTTGTCTCTAATAAAGGGAATACTTCTGGTGAAGACAAATAGCTCTGTCTCTCTCTCTCTCTCTCTCTCTCTCTCTCTCTCTCTCTCTCTCTCTCTCTCTCTCTCTCTCTCTCTCTCTCTCTCTCTCTCTCTCTCTCTCTCTCTCTCTCTCTCTCTCTCTCTCTCTCTCTCTCTTATCTCTCTCTGCTTCCTTTCCTTCTTCTTGCCTGTTGACAAATAATCCCCCTTTTGCTCTCTGCCACTTGAACCCCCCCCCCCCCCCCACCACCACCACGGTGTACAGCCAGTGTCTCTTTGTCAGTCACAATGAGCCTGGATGCACAGGGACCCTATTGCTCTCTAAGCTCTCTTTTGCTTCTCCTTAATAATCAAGCTGGAGCTGCGCTGGGCAGATTGGGAAATGGACTCGCTGAGCTTTTGGAATGATGAGGTTTTTATCATGTCTAGGGAACATTGAGTGGAATAGAGAAAACATGCATGTCCATCTACTTGCAAATAACACAGCAGGGTGCTCTGCATGGGAATGCATCGCCTGGATGACATATTGCTCACTGCTCACAGTACTAAATCCTAGCCATGACGATTTGATTGTATTGGATAAAAATCCATAGATGCAAAGTGGACATCCTCCAATATAAATATGAGGCCTGCTGCTGTTTGCAAAGTGACTTGCTTTAGTGTACAAAAGCCTTTCCATTTAGAGATATAGAAAACGATATAGCTTGCTTAATAGCATGACTGTTTATAGTAGAGAAGCTGGCGGATGGATTGGTGTGGTACTGCATTGGTGTATAGCCAGCCAGTCATTTACAATTCATTAGAAGTTTGGAGAGATATATAAGAGCCAATTTTGCAAGGTCACTTGTCACAAAGGATTCAAAGCAAAACCGTCACTGGATGCTTCAATTCCTATGGTAGGTGGTGGAGAGAAACAAGCACAGATCCTACAGGGCCATATGTTCAATTCCACTGATTTCAATGCGGCCCCTAGAGGTAATATCACAAAGACTTGATGACTGAGTGACTGATGGTCTGTCCTGAAAAACACCACTTGATGCCCTCGGCTGTGCCATGGGAAAAACAACAAAACAACAACAACAACAACAACAACAACAACAAAAACACTATTACTCCCTATTTCTTTGCTGCTCTGAATGAGGACATTAGGTGTCTGAAGGAAATGTAGCTACTTAACAACCTGAACTGATAGAAGAAAAATTGTGTGTGTGTGTGTGTGTGTGTGTGTGTGTGTGTGTGTGTGTGTGTGTGTGTGTGTGTGTGTGTGTGTGTGTGTGTGTGTGTGTGGTGTGTGTGTGTGTGTGTGTGTGTGTGTGTGTGTGTGTGTGTGTGTGTGTCTGTGTGCGTGCATGCATGCATGCATGTGTGTTTATCAATTCTCAACCACAAGGTAGCCAGTAAATTACATTGATTTCCCTCTCATTCCCTTTCCCACTACCACTCCCCCTTACACTTCTTTTTAGAAAAACAAACTTCTCATTGTCGTGTTCAGTGCTTGCCGGCCTGTCTGGCTTCACTTAGCACTGTTCATCAAGGACACTATATGTGTTTCATCAAGGACGCTATACATGTTCATCAAGGACGCTATAAGTGTTCATCAAGGACGCTATACGTGTTCATCAAGGATGCTATAACCATGCATCAAGGACACTATACGTGTTCATCAAAGACACTATTTATTCATCAATGACACTATTCATCAGATTCATTCTCTCTTTCCCATCTAATTTTATTCTCGTTTTCTTTGTCCTCCCAGGGGGAGCCAGCCCGGCCAACGTGTAGCAAAGGGCAATGCCCTCGCACAACCAATGGGACAGGCGCTGTTTCGATAGTGCCTTACCAGCACGAGAACCACCGTAACAGACAAAGAGCTGATCGGTAGCCCTGAGGCCCTGAGTACGGCTGAGGTAACCCCCAAGCCCGGACCGGACATGACAGGTGAAGGCCTGCCTCCAACTCACTAGCGTGAGGAGGCGGATGAAACGCCTGAACCATAATATCCCTGGAGCGGAAAGCACTCCGGATATTTTTAGGCACAAAGGCTGGATTAGGCCGCAGAGTGGCACCGCTATCGGAACGAAAATACAGGCACTCTGGCCGTACCGAGAGAGCAAAAAGCACACCCACACGTCTTAGCGGAGGTGATGGCCAGCAAGAACGCAGTCTCCGAACGACAGCCGTTCCAACAGCGCTTGCTCAAGAGGCTCAAACGGGGCCAAGGACAACCGACCAAGGACCAATTGAAGATCCCAGCTCGGAGCCAAAGAGCATTTCACCGGCTTAAGGCGTCAACGCCAAGCAGGAAACGCTTCACAAGAGGGCGGCCTTACACCACTCTTGGAAAATACGCCACTTACCCGCGTAAACCGCAATAGTGGAAGGAGCATACGCGTTCCGGATGGTACAAACCACAGAAGGATCCATCCTCTCCAGACTCACCCTCTCACCAGCCAAACCACCAGCAGCTGGCCCAGCACAGGGAACTAACACAGAGACCCGTGCGCTTAAGAGAGGGCCCGCGATGACCAAGGAACAGGCCATGACGGGATACCAAGAGCTGGACCAGGACCGGGAACCACACAGCTGTGCCCCGGTCTGGCGCAATCAGGATCAAGGACCTGCGCTCCTCAACGTACCCGCCCCAACAACTGACCTAACAGATGTATGGGGGAAAGAATCACAGGCGGCACGGCATCGGTCCCAGACCTGCCTGACTATGTCCGGACGTAATCCCCATCCGTCAGGGTGAGGACCGCCTCGCGACATTACACCTGTACCCACATTCACCCTGCCGGGGATGTGGAGAGCCCTCAGGCCGCGCAGATGGAGAACGCCCATAGCCAGCCGCCCGCCGCCCGGTGCAGACGGGGGGAGCGTACTCCTCCCTGTCTGTCGATATACGACACTGACGTCGTATTGTCTGTCCTGACTTGCCTCTCACCGGGTCTATTTCCATACTGGAAAAAAACCACCTCCGTAACCTCCTCCTGGGGTGAAGAGGAGGCCAAGAGGGACCACGGAATGAGCAGATGCCCTCATACCGAGCAGGCGTATCACGGACAGCGCCGTAACCGTCCTAGGACGGAACCTCCCGAGCGTGTCGCAACACGCTCTGAGAGGGATGCCCATAGCACTCCACCCGTTGACTGGGAAGAGGAGTACTCTACTTCCAGTCTACAGCAACCCCAGGCTGGTAGGAACCCTGCCTGGCATGAGACCTGACGATCCACCTTGACCGCCAAGGACCAGAACGTCGGCAGGGCAGAATACACTTCGTAACCCCTGACGACGCAGAGGCCCCAGTGCAGCCTCCACGCACTTGGTGAAGATGCGGGGAGCTAGAGAAAAGCTGAACGGCAGCCCCTGGTATACTCATACGCTAACCCTGTAAGGAAGCGTAGGTAAGCCCTAGGACGGAAGATCGGGGATGCGAACACGCATCCTACAGGTCTATGGAGGAGAACCAGACCCCCACCTGACAGTGTTCAACAGGTAGGAGACGATCCAAAAAATACTGAACATTCCCATGGTCCAACATGGGTCTGACACACCCCCCCTTCCCGATTTCTCAGGCACCAGAGAACACCGGGAGGAAAACGCCACGACGATGGCTTGCTTCGTCCACAGAGATCAGATCTCGTCGACCAGAGCTGTCACTGCTGGTGACCCTGACAATAGGGTCTGTACCAAACCCGAAAACGGGTGGGGTTGTGTTTTTAAATACAAGTCCCCGCCTCAGCGTTCTCTCCATCCACCTCGACATATGGTACTGCCGTAGCCATATGTGACGACACTCCCAACGCACCCGCCGCCATGTGGCGCAGGTACGCCAGGAACTGTAGATAGGCGGCCCGGTCCCACCCGCCGTGTGTAGCCAACCCTGAACCCATGCGAGCAGAGCGTTCCGTGTCGGGGCATCTGACCCTGACACTACCCACGAGGCAATCGCACCCAAGGGGGGACCCCGACAGAAAGGGCCGGTTTGATACGGGGGAAGCTGACATCAGTTCTAGGTGCCAAAAAGCTCCCCCACTGAACACCCCTCCAGAACATGCTGAGGAGTCGTTCTGCAGCCGGACATGCAAGATGTGAGGCCCCCATGGGTTCCTACACACCGTAGCCCTGCAGTGATATTACTACCACCCAAATCACGCGCACCTGCGAGACCACTACCAATTTTTCAGGAGTGGGAGGCACCAACATGATACCTGGCCTGGCGAAGGCGAGGCCGGGGAAGCCTGCACTGTGTGCCTCAAAAGGTTTCGAGCCCCCCTGCTGACAACACTTATAGTTGACAGACGTAACACCAGGCTCAACCAACACAGCTTATGGTGTGGGAGCCGCTTGACAGCACAACATTCCCACGGACAGACCCAGGCTCAGCCATCAACTGGGTGTCAGCCCATGTCCCCATGAGAAGCGAAAAGTGGGGCCGCCCACGCTTCAACGAAGGCACGCGGCCCGCAGCCAAAGGAAACAATCAGAGCCCCCTTTTTCCGCTGGCGTTGGGGGAGGGAGTGATCAGAGAGCGGACTGCTCGTGGCAGGATGGCGACGGCTTGTATATTCCAAGCCGAGCCCATCCAACATGGCCGATCCCTCGGCCGCCAAGGCTGTCGGCCTTGTGGACACCTGTCGATTCAACGCCCAGGATACCTCTGGCGGGGGAAAAACATGGCCGCCTGTCGAGGGCCTCGTCATCGCCGCTGACGAGGCCGTGCTCTCTCTTCTTCTGGCTGCGCGGTGTGAGGCGGGACAATACCGCCCGAGCTCCAGCGGAAGACCAAAATCCTCTGTGGAGAGGGGAGCATTGAGCAGTTATAGCTTGCGGCTAGGTCAAAGCTAATAACGTCAACAACCTCGCGCGATGTGTCGATGTCGGCTGGCCCTCAAGGCCCCGCCACCAGACACCATTTTTTTATAGAAAAAACAGCAATTCAAACACAGTTACTAATCGCTGCCAATTCCATACCGTGGTGGTACAGGCTTTAGCAGCCCACCAGCCACTCGCCGGGCCAACCCACCTCATGGCGTCGGCCGGGCGGGGCACTGTTTTAACATGTCAAAAGCAAAGGACTGATGCTAACACGGAGCACCAGTGGTGGTTGCACTTGCAACCAGCAACCTCCACTGTGGTGTGCACCATGAAGGCGTTAATGAATAAATGAACTAACACCACAAACATACTGTAGAATGGGCAAGCCCATGCACACAACGTTAAGGGGAGGCGGACCAGAGAGAACCAGTCCCGCATTCATTCATAATATTCACAACAGCACACCAGCCCTAGACCTCAGCCCATTTACCCATGAAGGTAGGGCTGGGCGATATGGAAAAAAATCATATCGCGATAACGATATGATAATGTTATCATATTTCTCGATATCGATAATTATCGAAATTATATAATTTTTTTTTTTTAAACAACATATGTATGTTTATTTTGCAGCAATTCTTTGTCGTTGCCGCCATCTTTAGTGTTACATCCCCTCACACTCCAGTTCTCAGGCTGCAGCTGGTTTAAAAGCAAAAGTAAACCGGCTTCTCTGCTGGCTGTGGCTCCAGGGGAGTTGAACAGTTCTGGCTCTGCTAGTTTATTTTCGATCTTTTGGCGCTTTTTTGGTGGACAAACCACCGCACATGTGCACCGTGACTCGTGACTGGAGTCTAGTTCTGCTAGCACACTGTGTACAGATGGTTTCAAACTGTATTTTAAATTAGAAAGCAAACAAAATAAATGGACAAGAGAAAATAAATCTCAATTTGGTCAGTATTGTCATTTGGACAAGCAAAGCCATTACTTTAAGTTGCAGGCAAGAAAGACAAGTCTGTCCACTGTCTCTGGTTTTAAAACTGCCCTGTTGCAGGTCACAAGAAGAAAAAAAAGAAAAAAAGAGATAAAAAAGAAAATCGATTTTTTTTTTCGATATTCAATATCGATTATTAAAATATATCGCGATATTTATCGTTATCGTTATATCGCCCAGCCCTACATGAAGGTAAACAAAGCCCCCCCCGCTAGAGCTGCCGCGGTATTGGTATTACCGCGGTATCGCTGTTACATCACGCCCACCGCAGAGTTGGGCTGAATACCGCATCACCGCTGTTTTTTATAATATTAATAAAGTACCCTGCTCTCGTTGGGCTTGCGGCTCTGCAGATATACCCTACTTATCTGTCGAGGTTCCAAGCGACCCTATTGGGTACCAGAAAAGTCACATGAAACACTGCAGACCACTGATTGGTCAGAAGAGAGACGCGTCACACGTTGGAGCGTCCTGCAGTGTGTTACCACCAATCGTCAAGCGCGTATTTACTTCCTGAATGTCAGCCATTGATCAGAGCTCACAACACGGCTAATACGTTAGCTCCCGCCGGAGACCGGAGTGGATTACCGTCGCTCCTCTATACACTTGTCTGATTGAAAACTTTATTAACAGACCGCAGAATGGGTACAACTCGGCACGCTCTGAGCAAAGAAAGGAACTGAGATATGAATTGAGTAACGCTTGCCTTGCTATGGTCCGGTAAATACGTTGATGTTATTGAACGTGTAACTATATAACGTTAATGCCACAAAACGAATGCCTTTGTAATTGTAACTGAGGGGTACAATTCCCTGACTGTATTGAGAGTATGGTATCATTAAACCACTACTTAGTTATGTACTTTAATTACTGGCCATACAGTACATGGTATATCTGGTGAACACCCACACAAGAACACGGCAATGACAAAGAAAGTTCTAGTTAGAGGTATTTATTATTAGAGCAGCAACGGTAGGTTACAGATTGAGAATTATGATTGCGCTTGTAAGGCGAAGAACACTTAAAGTAGGTCAAGAGCGTAAGTCCATGAGAATAGTAAGATGGGTATAACTGACGCCACCTGTAGCATAAGAATTACATAAGGCACACTCGTAGTCAGCTGGAGACACTAGGGGGTTCCCTCCGCTTGTAAGCCGGCAGGGTAGAGGAATGTTCGGGAGCAAAGTCTGGATCAACGCGGAATAACGAGGCTCCAGATACAGGAGCCAGTGCAATACTCCCTTGGTCCGTAGACAAAGCAACAGCTATACTCCAGTATGCACAACAGCATGGATGAAAGCTAGCCAGCCTCTGTGGTCCTAGAGGAGGGCTCGAGGGTGCTCCTCACAGGGTAGATCCCACACAGCAGTGGGGTAGACGGTTCTCTGCTCCAGCAGCCACAGTACCAAAGCAATATAATCCAGCCGGAAAAGGCTCTGCATTCGCCGGTGTAGGTTCTCCGGTGTACATATCCAACGGCTCTCGTCTAGGACTCCTCGGGTGGTGGCGCGAGTTTAGGCCGCCCAGCCTGGATAAGTGCACTAGCTAGAGGTAGGACGAACCGGTGGTAATGCTGGTCACTGTAGAACGGTAGCCGCACGATACACTATAAATAATAGACTATTACTTCACAATAGAATAAGTCGAACTCGACGATACAGCGTTAAACTTTTAGGATATGTCGTATATTTATCTAAATAAAACCTGTAAATTAAACAATAGAAATTATGCACATATATGAAATAGCAAAGAACTAGGTTATTTTCTCTTAGAAAAATAGAGACTCACAGCCATGCCAAATCACCTGTTAGGTTAACCATACATTTGAGTCAACAAGAAGGCTGTTAACTGGCCTCAGTCTAAATGGTGACAGATGGCCAAAAGCTACCTTGAGATGTACGGAGGGGAAACACTGAATACAGGTCAGGGAAGGACAAATGTGGATAGCCTTCAAATAAGCTGAGACCAGCAGAAAAACGTGTTTGTGTAAGGTTTAGAAGAGATTTTATGACTACACAGCCCCACAGTTCAAAGGAAGGGTGATCGTTTCATACAGATGTACTGAGACCACAGGATGAAACCTCTTTCCCCACACAACAAAGTGGGATGGAGGGCCCAATACTTAACTTTAAGTCAGGCCTGAAGGCCAGCACCAGAGTTCTGTTTACTTTAGCTAAGCAGTCCAAAAAGGCCATTATTTCAATCTGTATGAGGGTCGCATTCAGGGACACTTGGGTAGATCATTCTAAGAGAAGACTAGTTCCTGTCCCCTCTGTAAGGTCACCTTGTAACGCTGTTTCGCAAGACCCAAATGACTCACTTAGAGGGGAGACCTTCTAGCCAATAGAAAAGCAGGCTCTCTGGGGTGACGGCACTGGATGGCGCAAGGGCGGGGGGGGGTTCTCTCTTCTCTATAAAACCTGCAGGTTGAATGATGGAGGGGAGACAGAGACACGGAGACACCGAGACGCAGAGAGACACGCAGAGAGAACGGAGAAGCAGAGACGGAGAATCCACCCCACCAGAGTTCGAGAACAGAGTCGAGAAGAAACCTTCGAGACGAGCTGATTAGAAATAGAAATAATTGATTGCTGTAAACCTGATTGATTAAGCTGTTGGATATTCCAATAAAGCAACGGTCAGACCGTTTTCACCCGCAGCGCTGTCTCCGCCTCCACGTGATTTCCAACGGACCACATTTGAATGAACTGTTACTTTAACGGGAAATACAACGAGCAGAGTAAGCTATTCCACTATACATTAGAGAACGAGCATATAGCTATAACATAGAATCATTGAGAAGATACATTAATCTGGCGCCGTGACTGCCGGTCTGTACATCCGAACGGAACCCAGGACACGGACACGACAGAACTTCAAAAACTCTCAGAGCAGAGCAACGACGCCTGACTACACCATCCTCGAGCAACAACAACCAGCAGAGGTCAAACGGTGAGTTGAAGATGTGTCTGTATTGTCGGGGTTTGTTTGGGCAGATTTCGAACAGGGGTAGGGAATGGTTGCATTGGCGCGATCGAGTTAAACGATTGAGCGCACGGCCGTATCGGCACTAATGAAATGAAGGGGATTGGCGCGATCGAGTTAAACGATTGAGCGCACAGCCGTATCGGCACTAATGAAATGAAGGGGATTGGCGCGATCGGGTTGGACAATAATATAGTTCAGGTCGCGCACTGCTGAGGGGCTGGAGGATTGCGCCAGGTTAGGCGACAGAGACTCTTGTTTAGAATCGTAGGTTCAAATGCAATGACAATAACTAGAGACGTCTGGTTTGTACGTTGCTAAAGACAAATCGACGTCGTACGAATCCGTTTAATTCTTACGGAACAAGAGATCTGGAGCGCGTAAGGTAGTCCTCTTAAACCTCGGAAAAATTTGCACTTGTGCACTGGGGGGTTAAAAGGAACTGCGCTTATGTTCGAACTAAAAAACTGCACTTAGAAGCGATGAGGCATTATATATTTAGAGGACTTTGGTATGTAACAATGTGTATATGTTGTTTAGATGAAATGGGATGGCACATGCATGGTATCATAGCTATGATCAGACGTACGTCATCATAACGCTAAACGTCGCGGGTTACTATATTGCTGCAGTATACGGAATAGAGCCGTTTTATACCCGGGAAGCTACTGCTATACAAAGCAGGGCTAATACATGCTAAGCTACGTTGCAAGCTAACGGGGAATGCTGGGGGTTATTAATGTTTAGTACGACTGTTGTGTTGAGATGACGGAACTTATAGCTTCATCCATGGTGGCTGAAAGGCTACCAAATGATGCTACATGATGTACAAGGTTGACCAGTGCTAAGAATGATTATGTTGCTGAATGGAAGTATGAGTGTAACTGTGCGGATGTGAGAGAATGTGTGTAAATGAGTCTGCTAGAGGTTATGATGACTCTAGGGACGGAAACGGCCGCGGAGACACCATAACACTGTCCGCGAGAACGACGTGCATACCGTATGGACGCTGCGTTGCGATATCGAATGAATTGAGTGAATGGCGAGTGAGATGGTACCAAAGGGATGTGTGACGTTCTTTGAAATTTTTGTATCGGTGGTAATAAGGTCGTGGTTTAATGTGGTAAAGATCAAAGAAAGCAGGGTTCTTCTTCTGCTTCAAGGAATTAATGGCAGATCGCGGCCACCACTGATGACGTCACTAGGAGCGTCTGCTTGGTGGGGGCCTAGAGGGGGTGCGTTAGATTTGAAATACGGGGCTGGATCGGGAGCGTTAGATTTAAAATACGGGGCCGGCCGGGACCGGACGGGCGGGCAAACGAGAAAATGATACTGTAGGATTTATAAACGAATGCTTAATAAAGTTAAAATTATGTTATAGAGTATGACTGGGTTGTGCAAAACGTCGCAATGTGTTGTGCCGCTCAAATCAACAGGATAGTGGGCCGTATAGGAAAAGGGTTGTAGGGGCTAGGCTAAGCTAACTAGCCGTGCTAGGCTAATCGAGCGATAGCAACATTGAGCTAAGCTAATTGGGCTAACAGTATTAAGCTAATGGTGTTAGCAGTGGACAGCTAACTATGCTAAAAATGCTAAGCTAACTATGCTAACATGCTAAAGCTACCTGTGCTAACAATGTTGCATGCTGGGAGTTTCGGGGAATATCGCGTGATGCTGTTTTGGCTGACAGCGGGACCTGTGTGTGTAAACGTGACGTAAGCCTGTGGCGACGTCTCACGGGAAGCCATCCTTAATGGTGGACTACGATTCGGTACAGGGAATTCTGGGAATTGGGGTTCATGTTGTGTGAGCACGTCGGCTGACGTCATGGGAGGGGTGGCTGCGTGATGACGCACTTGTTATTAGGAGGGTGAGGGCGCCTTCTGCAGGACGTTGGGAGTACTGTGGGGCAATGGGGTTGATGTGCGAATAGAGACAGCAGGGGGCGGTGTTGTCTTTGAAATGGATACACCTCTGCTGTTGCTTGGCCCTCTCTCCCTAGGTTGCCCCCCTCCCTTCCTCCATCCCTCCCTCCCTCTCTCTCCCTCCCTCGCCCCCCCTCCCTCCCATACCCCCTCCCTCACCTCCCTCCCTCCCTCCCTCCCTCTCTCTCTCTCTCTCTCTCTCTCTCTCTCTCTCTCTCTCTCTCTCTCTCTCTCTCTCTCTCTCTCTCTCTCCTCTCTCCCTCCCTCTCTCCCTCTCTCTCTCTCTCTCTCCCTCCCTCCTTCTCCTCTCCTCTCCTCTCTCTCTCTCCCTCCCTCACCTCCTTTTCTTCCTCCATCCCTTCCTCCCATTTCCACTCCCTCCCTCCTTTTTTCCCCTTTTATGGCTAAAATTGTACAGTATATGGGAGGATACTAGAAGTTTCATCAGGGCCCCCCCTCCCCGCTGTAGCCTTCCCTATAGGGTGTGTCCCCTCCTGCACTATTATAATGGGTGCCCTCCTGCACTATTATAATGGGTGCCATCCTGCACTATTATAATGGGTGCCATCCTGCATTATCATAGTGTGTGCCCCCTTCCCCTCCCCCCTTCCATCCATCCTGCACTATCATAGTGGGTACCACATTCCATTCCATTCTTCCATTTATTATATGGTGTGAGCTCCCTATGGTACAGCTCCTTCCCTGGAATACTTCCTTTCTTTTGTAGTCTCTCCCTTCATAGCTTCTATGGTGTGTGCCCCCCCCCCCCGCCCCACTGTAGAGATGAGATATCATCTCCCTCTATACCATAGTGTGTGCCCCCCCATGCAGATATAGTACTCTCCCTCCCTCCCTCCCTCCCTCCCTCTCCTCTCTCTCCCTCCCTCCCTCCCTCCCTCTCCTCTCTTTCCCTCCCTCCCTCCCTCCGTCCCTCTCTCCCTCCCTCCCTGCCACCCTCTCTCCCTCCCTTTCTCCCTCCCTCCCTCTCTCCCGTTCCTGTGTGCGTATGAGTCACGTGTCCGTTCTAATGTTTGCAAACAATGCACCTTTAGATGTAGTTGTGATGCGCTCTGCTCACGAGGACAAGTTTGTAACATGAGACGCACATGAGGTCTTGTTTCGCATTTAATTTAACCAGATGTGTGGAGGCTTATTTCCTGATACGGGTTCGAAGATAACTTCACAGTTATTGGCAATTTGTTTCCTTATATCGCTTCCTCCGGGGTTCCAACTTGTGTTGACAGACGGCAACCCTGCTCTAATACGGAGCGTCAGCGCTCTCGCTGGACTAGAAGGGTGCACTCAGTAGAGCACAGGTGTCCGCCAGGACGGCAGCCACACATGATAGTGATAATAATGGATTGGATTTGTGGTGCGCTATTTGTTCGATGGGATCCCAGAGTGCTACGCTACAGGTTTAAAACGGTTATAGGGAAGAAATAGAACATGGTTAATTAGAAACATAGAATAAACGGAGGATTTAAAAAACGTGGGCGATAAAGTTAAAATAGGAGGCTGACAGGCGAAGGCCTTTTCGAACAGGTGGGGTTTCGGCCTGCCTTCTCCCTCCCCCCGTCCCCCCCTCCTCCCTTCGTCTCGCCGTCTCTCTTTTTCTTTCCCTCTCTCCCCCTCTCCCTCCCTCCCTCCCTCTCTCCCTGCATCCCTCCCTCCCCCATTCCCTTCTCCCTCCCTCCGTCCCTTGGGGTATATAGGTGGCTTTTAGGAACTCCATGCAAAGACCATTAGTTGTATTAAGCTGTGGGTTAACTGGACCGGGCTATACGGTGAAGTCTGCTGGTTGATTCTGGAAATAGAAAGAAAATAAATAAATCTCCCTTCATAGCAGCCCCCCCCTCCTTCCCTCTCTGTGCCCCCCCCTCCCGTCATAGCTCCCCCCCTCCCTTCATCTGTCTGTGCCCCCCCTCCCTTCATCTGTCCTCCCTCTCTCCCTCCCTGTCTTCCTCCCGCTCTCCCTCCCTCCCTCCCTCCCGGTTTCTCCCCTTCCCTCTGTCTATCCCTCTCTCCCAGATGGACTCTGTTGATTGATTGGTTGATTGAAAACTTTATCAGAATGGGTGCAATACAGTACGGCTCAATACACACGATTGTTAAGGGGATGCAGACCAGGGAAAGACTTTCGTCTTGTTTACATCAGGGTCCTCCATTTTCGGTTCATCAGGACATACATGACATGCAGTTAGTTGGAGTATTCGAGTTAGGTTGCCCTTATGGTGGGCTTGAGGCAGTGGTTGTATTAAAATAGTGTTTACTTTACGGAAGGATAAGTTAATATTCATGGTCGTTTGGGAGCTCCTCTTCCGTATGTATGTCTCTCCCCCCCTCTGTCTCTCCTTGTATTTCTCCCTGTGTCTCTCCTTCTCTCCCTCCCTTCATTTCTCCACGTGCGCCCCCCCTTGATGCCTTGCCTTCAAATGGATTGTGGGTACGTTACGGACCGTTTCTAGTTGGGGTCCCTCCAACCCCCGGACTGGCCCTCTTGAGTGTGGCGTGTGTGTTTGGGCTGGGGGCAAGGAGTTTGAGCATTTGTTATAAGGGAGATGGGTTTCACATTAGGTTGGTTTTGGTTGGAGACGGTTGTGGCGTGTTTTTTGTTTTTCATTTTAGGGAAGGTGCCAGTCCCCTAGTTTCCCCCTTCGGTTGGGGTCCTTGGAGGCAGGGTTGGCTTTGCGTCTTGTTGTGTGTTATTGGTTGGGTGGTTGTTTTAAACTACGTAGCTGTTATGTATGTGAAATAGGTGCCGGTACAGGTGAAGGTTGGACGAGTTGTGATATTCCTTGGAAGGGGGCTTGGGGTGTTTTCGTTCAGGTTCGAAACTGAGGGAAGATGCTTTGGGCTGTGAAATGACGGGTCTCTGTGGATTCAGGGATCATGGGGAATGTTGCGGTGGGTATAGTACTGGGGTTCATGAATTTAATAACGTGGACAACTGGGCTATGTAACGGTCAGGGGTTTAGTGACCTAAGTTGCTAAAGATAAATTTTTTCCCGTGATAGTAGTTGGAAGCAGTGACGCCACCAAAAGGTTTTTTTGGTGGTGTGAGGGGGGATGTGTGGAAAAAATAATGTAGAATGATGTTGTATGAAGAATGTGATGAAGGCGTGAGATGTAAATGTGGTGAGAAATGTAGGAAGAAGTATAGTTTTCGATTTTCATAGGAGAAAGCAAGTAGGGAAGTTAATATTACATTTATACATAGTTAATACGCGGAGCAGTCATTTAAAGTATAAATTATGACAATTTCATCAAGGCAAAAAGAAATTGGAACAGATGGCTAACCAAGTTTACCATTTGTTAGAATTGATAGGTTGTGTGGAACTTAATGATTATGTTCCCCAGAGAACCAAAGGTGAAAGGAACACACAAAGGATTGGAACCTCCAGTTTCCGGTTGGACAAACGGACAAAAACAAGTAAAGCCGTATCGTTATATTCCAGTAGATCACACCGAATCTCTCTAGAAGAATTAGTATAGGAATGCCCGACATTTCCAATGCATAAATATTGAGGAAATGACAAGGGAAATGCCACTGTATTAAGTGTTATGTTTTTGCTTTCTTTTTGCACAGGCTCGGCGAGGACTGGGGCTCTGACGATTTCAATACCAATTGGGGAAACGGCTATATGAGCCTTGGTATAGTATGAATGATAAGAAAATTGTCAATCCCTGTCTGCACCGGTATAAATCTGATAGTGTGGGTGAATTTTAACTCAAGTAGCGAAAAATAGGTTTGGACACAGAGAAACTTGTTCTTCCAAACGGTGATTGCAGGTGTGTTTGGAAGTGGTGAGAATGTCGGGTACACAGGAAGTTCACCTTAGTGGAACATTGATAGGAACAACTGAAGGTTTAGAAGCAATAACAATAGCAAAAGTAGACAATCTGTCTATGTCAAAGACTGGAAATATCACAATAGAAGTGAAGAAGCCATGGCCAAAGAGATTCAGGCCTTTACAAAACCTTGTATTTAAGTATAAAAAAGGAGGCTGTTATAGATTGAGAAACAAAAATAAAAAACAGAAAAAGAGAGCACGAAGAGCGATGAAAAGAAGTAATGCCGACAATAGCAATAGGCTGACAACCTTTGCAGACACTCCCGTAGAAAGATTGATATCTGAAGTTAATCTGATTGAGTGGGATGTGATGGAATTTCCTCAGGTGACCAGTATAACAGAGGGACTGGAAATAATGACTTTGATTCCAATACAGGAGGTCTTACAGGAGAGAGAACCAGAGACAACGGTTTTACTCCAACCAGAACCGAGCCACACTGGGGTGTCCATTGCAGGCGACTGCAGTTTAACCAAGGGACAGAGAAAGAGACTGAGAAGAGCGGCGTTGTTACAGCAGTCCCACGAAGTCTACTCTGGCCGTACGGCTGGTACAGAGACCGACAGCAGGTATGGAACTATACATGAACAGTTTCTACAGCCCACCCGTTTCCCATGTCCAGTCGTCCCTCGAGACCAAAGCCAGGATGAGAGGCGTGGGCCGGAGACAAGGAGCCAGCCAGTGAGGGCAAGGGTGGAGGAGGAGGAGAGGATGACGTACCTCTCTCCAGAAAGACAGAGAGCATTCACGGAAGCGTCCGAAAGACATGAGACAGTCCGTAGAAAACTGGTGGAGAAGCAGCTGGCGGTTGACCAAGTCACACGCGAGAGGGAGGTGCTAGAACAAGAGCTGGCGAAACAGACTGTGATCATGAGTGATGTAATTTTGGAAATCATGTTTCGTACTGCAGAACAAGGACTCAGTGAACAAGAGAAGTCACTTGCCCTGTTACCTGAACAGGGAGCGGAGCAGCGAGGGAATGATGACAGCCGCAGGGGGGGTGAGTTTCCAGGCCCCTCCCAACAACAAAAGGCCCAAGGTGCGGCGGCTGGGAAGAACAGGTATGTCCCTCTCTCATCCAGACAACAGAACTGGCAGCCCCAAGGAGGAAATGGATGACAAAGAGGGGGACCGCTTGGATGGCTGGCATCGACTGAGTGCTGGAAATGTGGAGAAATCGGCCATCTCGCTCGATCATGTGGCAAAGGGTGGCGGGCTCAGCAAGAGTCCAATAGACAGCAAGAGTCCATCAGAACACAGAGTTGCTGGACATGTGGAATGTTGGGACATTTTCAGAAGGGGTGTAAAGAGGGTGTGTCTGCAAAGGCCATAGGTTGAATAAGAACGAGGCAGGAATGCACAAGCGAAGCTAATAGTGCTCGGGAAAATAGAGGTATTAATAAGTTAAAATGGGAAAAAGGACTGATTGGAATAAAAATAGAATAAAAAATATATAGAAGCGTTGGTACATTAGGTTATGAGTGGAAGCGACTAAGATGGATGTGCAACTAACAGGGAGAGATGAAATGACTGACAGTTAATTAATAGACCAATCATGGGTTTTCCTTTTTGCTACAGTGTGTCTGATCAACTCTTGCTGTGGCAGTGAGGAAAACGTAAGGGAGAATGGTATGGTGGACGATTTTTGGTATCTCCCACCTGTACAGCCTGGCCCGGCTGCACAGATTGGAGAGAGAGAGAAAAATGGTCACCGCAATGGCTTTTGTGGTCATGTGAACTCTGAACCAGACGTTGTCAGAGAAGGATTAAACAGTTGATATTAGACATAATATTAAACAGAGTTAATAACAAAGGACTATTTTAGTAGTGATTATACATACTTGATCCAAGGGTGGTCAAGGAGACTTAAAATTTAATTTCTTTACTTAATTTCTGTTTAAATTTTTATTTCTTAGTGATTATGCGGGGGTATTTATGCCTCTAGCTGATAGTTTAATTCTGTTGATGGGTGTGTTGCATGAAGGCACTCACAAATTTTTGTTTATGTTTGTTTGCAATTTTCTTTGTTTTTGTTTGACACTCTATTTTTTTTAGGAACTGACTGGCTGGGAGGGATCTCTCGCCGGTCAGGGATAGCAGGTGGTGGTGACACAGCGGGACTGGTAGGAATGTCTAATATAATGGGCTGGAAACTAAGGGTGGACGGGAGCTGGTTCATGATTTAGTTTTCCGCTCATTGAGAGTCCAGGAGTAGATTCTGGGGAGTTGTGTCACTTTTTTGGGTTTGGTAAGTGTTGGGCGAACGTGTTTCTCTGTTTGTAGGTAAGCTCTGTAGATTTTGGTCGCCATTGGCCAAATAGTTTGCAAATAGGGTGCAGACGTGTGAAATTGATAATTGGCTTATGGGAGACTCTGCACCGGCTTGTTGAAGGCTGGCAGAGTGTGTGGGATGTGTGTTTAAAGGGACTGTGGTTTGTTACCATGCACATAGGTTCTGTTGGTGGTTGGCCTCGTCTAGAGCTGGCTGTCCGGACCGAGGAGGCTGTCTGGAAACAAGGTATTGATAGTGTAATAAATGGTTATTCCACTTTCAAGGGTGGAAGTGGTGATTGTGTTGAACTTGAGATATTTGATCTAGTAAAATAGTACAGCACAAAAATGAATGAGACAAAGGTGATTTGATTGAATATTAACAATTGAAGCTGTGGAATATATAGATAACGAATTTGGAAAAAGAGTGTTGTCAAATACAGAACAGTAAAGATGTATCTGTGCGAAAAAGAGAACTTCCAATCCATTGTGTGTTTGTAAATAACAATCCAAAATGCAAAAAAGGACAGAGGGAAAATCGTTTCCTTCTGTGGAAAATCGGAGCAGTACCAAAAACTGCATACAACAAAGAAGAGGCTGTGGTTAGCACAAAATACAACAAGAAGAAAACAGTCAAAAACGAGGTAGCCGTAAAGACCTCAGGAGGTTTAAACAGGGATAACTGACAGGGATGAAAGCGAAGAATAATTGAGGCCTCAGTGGTCTTTTCAAGGAGAAGAGATGATTTATGTTTGCTTGTTTGAATCTCCCTCGATGTTTAGAGTGTTAATCTTTTGGGTAGGATGTATTAATCTTTTCTTGCAGAGTCAATTACACAAAACAGACACATTGAAGCTAAGTAAACATGGATAAAATAGTCTAAACAAAAAAGCTGTTATTGAAAGAGTGTTTCCTTGTAAAAACAGGAACAGCTTTCTTAGTCTAAAGTCATAGTAATAACTGATATTGTGTGTGACTGGGGAAGAAGCCAACGGAAAGAGTGAATGATGATTTTGTAACTGTACAGACGGAAATGGGTTTGGTAGTTCGATTTGTGTAAATTTTGGATTTTTTGGATTTTTTAAAATATTAGCAAAAATGATAATTATGGTTTAACATGTTTAATTTAGAACATATTGGTGCTATATAGTGGGTTATGAAACCCACTAAGGGTGGATTGTCGTATATTTATCTAAATAAAACCTGTAAATTAAACAATAGAAATTATGCACATATATGAAATAGCAAAGAACTAGGTTATTTTCTCTTAGAAAAATAGAGACTCACAGCCATGCCAAATCACCTGTTAGGTTAACCATACATTTGAGTCAACAAGAAGGCTGTTAACTGGCCTCAGTCTAAATGGTGACAGATGGCCAAAAGCTACCTTGAGATGTACGGAGGGGAAACACTGAATACAGGTCAGGGAAGGACAAATGTGGATAGCCTTCAAATAAGCTGAGACCAGCAGAAAAACGTGTTTGTGTAAGGTTTAGAAGAGATTTTATGACTACACAGCCCCACAGTTCAAAGGAAGGGTGATCGTTTCATACAGATGTACTGAGACCACAGGATGAAACCTCTTTCCCCACACAACAAAGTGGGATGGAGGGCCCAATACTTAACTTTAAGTCAGGCCTGAAGGCCAGCACCAGAGTTCTGTTTACTTTAGCTAAGCAGTCCAAAAAGGCCATTATTTCAATCTGTATGAGGGTCGCATTCAGGGACACTTGGGTAGATCATTCTAAGAGAAGACTAGTTCCTGTCCCCTCTGTAAGGTCACCTTGTAACGCTGTTTCGCAAGACCCAAATGACTCACTTAGAGGGGAGACCTTCTAGCCAATAGAAAAGCAGGCTCTCTGGGGTGACGGCACTGGATGGCGCAAGGGCGGGGGGGGGGTTCTCTCTTCTCTATAAAACCTGCAGGTTGAATGATGGAGGGGAGACAGAGACACGGAGACACCGAGACGCAGAGAGACACGCAGAGAGAACGGAGAAGCAGAGACGGAGAATCCACCCCACCAGAGTTCGAGAACAGAGTCGAGAAGAAACCTTCGAGACGAGCTGATTAGAAATAGAAATAATTGATTGCTGTAAACCTGATTGATTAAGCTGTTGGATATTCCAATAAAGCAACGGTCAGACCGTTTTCACCCGCAGCGCTGTCTCCGCCTCCACGTGATTTCCAACGGACCACATTTGAATGAACTGTTACTTTAACGGGAAATACAACGAGCAGAGTAAGCTATTCACTATACATTAGAGAACGAGCATATAGCTATAACATAGAATCATTGAGAAGATACATTAGATACTCTACTGCTGTATCCACCTTTCGACGTATTTATACGTAAGGTGAATAATCTAGTGCCAACCTCAGTTCTGTCTCGTATTACTGCGCAAACCTGGACATGTTGAGACATGCCTTGGCGGTGGCTTTGAACTTGCCATTGGGGGTATGGCCGTTGGCGCCTAGGGGTCGCTGTCCAATAGGAGAACGAATATTATGGTCTGGCTTGTACCTAGGTAAAGGGATATTCCGTGTATATATACAAAGAATATACAAGGGATATCAGACGATATACAAATATTATACAAGGTATCTCAAGTAATAAATATATATATTCGGTTTAATCTGACCCTTTGTAACAGTAATCATAAGTAGTAACGTTATAATAATAATAAGAAGAAGAAAGGGTCGGGGGGGTAACCGGCGGGCGCGCCGCTACCACCCCTGCCCGCGACACAGAGTGAACGGCGCACAACCAGAGGGGAGACTTCGAATCCGTGTTTCACTTTTAATAACGAATGCGTGCTTGCCAAATCCCAAACAATATTCATGCTTCAAAGTCATCCTCTAAAGATAGACATTTAGACTAGAGGCAGGCTATATGCTATAAAGAGTAGACTACAAAAAAAAATAATGCATTCAAATTTTTTTTGTGTGTGTGTGTGTGCGGTAATAACCGCAGCGGTAGGAAATATTTCGCAAATTTGTGCGGTAAGGAAAACATCAATACCGCGGCAGCTCTACCCCCCGCACTTCTCCCCCAGTAGACACCGATTGACCGTCAGCATGAATGGTTGAGAGGAGGGAAAAATGTAGTATAGACAGACATTCCCCTAGCAGAGAGACAGAATAGAAACAGTAGCCCACTATAGCATAGGGTTCGACGCTAATGTGGACAGAAAACAGTCAGCTGAGCCACAACATTGGCCGCCGCTAAATTCCATCCTGCAGCAGTATAGCTCTACTGCCACCCGCCAGGCCGACTCGCTCTCAAGCATCGGCTTCCGGGTGGGACACCGTCCAAACCCCGCCGGGGCACAGGATTGATGCTACCTGGCTACCAAGCCACGGCACACCCGCCCTGCACCCTGTTGTCAACCCATTTACCCATAAAAAGGGTAAAATAGGACTCAGCAAAACCCCCCACATTAGCTACCGACTGACCTTCATCAATGAACCGGTTAAAAGGAGGGAAAAGTGGCAACATCCCACGGCGGGGAACATTAGAACAGTGCCCAGCATTTCAGCATTAGTGTTAGCATTAGCATTAGCATTAGCGTTAGCATTAGTGTTTAGCAGCACGCTCCAGGACCTCTTGGAAACCGTCCACTTCAGGGGAACGTTCACCAAACCATCCCGCCCCTGGCGCCGACACACAACTCGGTTGTGTAACCAAACAAACCAGCATTACTAACACTAGCATCAATGCCTGATGACACAGGGCCTACCTGTGTGCGAGCCGGCTCGATAGCCAACCTTGCACGCTGTCCCTCGATCTGCTGCCACAAGACGAGGGAACATCAGAATAGACCTGACGTGTCGTTGGAACATACCCCGAAGATTCCAGGGGTAAGCAAATCTCTGTAAGCACTCAATATTATCGAAACTTTTCATAACAACTAGTTGCATAGGGCGTCTTGCGTCCGCTATGATGAAAACGAAAATAGAGGAAGAGTGAGTGGTGATCACGCCTAGTACTATATAGTACGCCACTAGGGGCGGGGCCTGGCAGGTGATGGGTGTATTCGTTTTGTTCGTTGATGGAGTACACTAGGTACATGAGATGAGGTATATCTCGGTATGGCTTAAGAGCGGGACGCGATGCCAATACAAAATATAACTGGCATCAGTGCACACAGAACTCTGCAATAATGGAGCACAAGAAGAGAGACTCTGAATTGGAGAGCAGCAGCTCAGTTCAGCAGCTCAGTTATATTACGTCATAGCTTACGCTCCGAGCTCTATGTGGAACATATCCCATAACAGCCTAGATCAGGGGTCAGCAACCTTTACTATCAAAAGAGCCACTTTTCCCCCGTCCCACAAAATAAAATGCTCAGGGAGCCGCACAACCTATTTACCCTTAAATGAAGATAACAGTGTATAACGTTTTCCCCAAGCATACCCCACATTTAGCATAAAACGACTGACAATTGCATACCCAAAGTAATTTGCGATTTATTATACTTTATACTTATAGCACACCGTTTGTTGCATTAATGGGATTATAAAGCAACAAAAAAAATTTAGACTTTTTATTGCTGTTTTTACCTGTTATAACAAAGGAAAACCTCAAACTCGTATGAAGAGAAGAAAAAATACTGGCTGTGTAGACCTATTTTTAAATAAAACACAGAAGAGGAGACAAAACACTGGTGTCTGTAGACCGACTTTGAAATAAAACCCTGAACTATTCAGGTATATTTGAGTCCTTCCCTTATTTGTGGAACATTTATAAAATAAAAAGTAGTCCACTTTGAAAAAAGACTACCATGTGTAGACCTACTTTGAAATAAAACACAGAAAAGGAGAAAAAACACTGGCATCTCTATTAGAGTCCTTCCCTTATTTGTGGAAAATTTATAAAATAAAAAGTCAATTTTTCGTTGTTCGCAAATTTCGCACCACATATCAGGCATACAGGTAAGCCTTTTGTTAACTAAATATCTTAGTTGATGAAATATGTTTTCATTTCAGTGTCACAGTATAACATTGATCTCCAAAATAAGAAAAATTAAATTTGGGGGGGGGGGGGGGGGGGGGCAGGGAGCCGCAGCTGATTGGCTAAAGAGCCTCGGAGCCGCAGGTTGCCGACCCCTGGCCTAGATACTGAATACATTTCTCCACATGTACATGTACACACCCATCCGCCTGGCCACACCCCCATCTGCTCCTCTACATAAGCAGGGGTGTGGCCATACTAACAGCTCCTTCCCTATTTTCACCACCGGCAAGTGTCTGTATACACCACTTGAGTTTAGTGACCGAAATAGTTGTTGGAAAGGAGCTACATTGAAGAGAAGGAGCTGCGTTGACATTATATCTGTGTTTTCTCTCTCACTATTTTCGAGGAAATACAGCGATAATGTCTTCGCCACCGGATTGTCTAGAATGATAATTCTGACTTCCACCGGCGCTTCGTATTAGGGGCTCGCGTCGCTGAGCAATCCCCGTCGGCATTACCTCTGGCTCTGCAGTTGGACACTTTGCTTGGGAGGCGCTCTGCCGTATGAGGGCTGACGGCCTCTCTGGGGCGGGTGATGTTTTTGCAACGCGGGCGCCAGGTGTGTTGGTTGTGGGGGGAACAACTACACAGCTTACGAAGGTCCGGCTCCAGGCTGGTATCCTTTTTTGCTGCCACTTAGCGGCGTGGAGGGGGTTCTGGTTTGATGCCCACGTTAACATGAGCTCCTCATCGAGAGCTTTTTTTTCCTGGGACCGTGATTCCGAATCTGCGGTTCAATTCCCCGGGTTTCAAACGGATACCCACTGTCGCCGTGCTGTCCCCATTTTTTCAAAAAAATTAAAAGCATGCAGTGCGAGGGAGGTGAGCTTGGTGTTTCATTATGAGAATATCTCCATGCTCAAGTCGGCTATAGTCCGCAAGGGACTTGTTGCCGGCACCGCTGTGTTTGGTAAACACCGTTCTGAAGAGGGAAGTGTGTTGCCTTCTTTTTCCCTTCTCTCTTCGGATGAGAAGAGGAAAAGACAGCGGCTGTCTGAAGTGTTGGCCTGTATTGCTTTTCTCACGTTGTACAGTTTTCAGTGGTAGCCGCTTAGCTTGCTTCTGCGTTAGCTAGTGGTTAGCGATAGCCGGGTTGAGCTAACTGTTAGCCAGTTAGCTGTTTAGCTACGACGTTAGCTGCCCGTTTTCGCTCGGCTGGGAACGTTAGCTTGATGCTATCAGTTAGCCTAGAGTTAGCTGTTAGCTTGTGCTACAACCATTGGCATTAGCGGTGAGAATAGCAGGCCCTGGCACTCTGACTACGACATCATCTTTGACAGAAGATGTAGTCGGGCCTGCGCCATGACCAGCTGCAGGAGGGGGCTGTCTCGCCGGAGTGAGGCTCCGGCCATAGCTTCTTTTTGTGAGAGGCCTTTCGTCAACGTGGAGACCTGTGTTGCGGCCTTTCGCCCTGCGTTCGTTGGTGCAGGTAAGATGTCCATTGGACATTACCCCACTCTTCCTTCCTTCCCCTCCCGAATGTTTTGTTAATAACGATGTTTTTTTCCAGGCAAAACATATGTTACTTCACTACATTTGGAGATACGACATGTGCTGTGTGTGAATTGTCTTGGTCGCTTGTATAGCTTGGGTAGCGTTGGCCAAAGCTTGTGCTTTTCTCTCTACCTAGAATCAGCGTTGTTTTTTACGTGAGTAAAAATGAACTGGGTTTTTGTTGTATGATGAGAAGTTGTGTGTGTTCATGTAACGTTAGACAACGTGACTGAGCCCACAACTGGCTGGGTTACCCTACAATACTGTGCATATTGGCATGTGATCGAGGGATGAGTCCCTCTCTCAGCTTGTGATGACAATAACAAGTGGCAAGGTTTTTTTCCACAACTAAAGCAGGGCTGTGCCTGTTCAAACAAGGTCTTCGGCTGTGCTGGCGTGCATGATGTAAAGCTTACTCTACACATTGGCGTCGTATCAGGGGTAAGGTGGGTGAGGGGTGGGTTTTCCCAGGTGGGCCCCCCCCCCTCCCCTCAAACATGATTTTGTTTACAAGATGTGTGTTGATTCACTATGTTTTTGGGGATACGGTGTAATCCCTCAGCTTCTGCTGGGGTTGTGCTCTTGCTTAGAGCGGCGATTTTTTTCTGAAAATTGTTTGGTCGCTGTCATGTGGACTTAGCAAGGCCTGTGACCAGTACTTAATCAAGGACTTGTGTCTTCTCTCGTCATGAAAAACGGCGTTCCTCTTACAGTGTACTTTTGCCCTTTTTTTGTTGTGATGGAGGGTTGTGTGTATCGTTTTCACGTTCAAGATCCACAACTGGGTTAGGTGTTGGCCTACAGAAGTTACATATGTAAGCTCTTGTACCAGGGCCATTGGCCCCTCTCTTGGTCTGTGTTTTTTCTTCCTTTAGGGTAAAGGTGTAAAAATTCAGGTGGCAGGTTCGCACATGAGCCTATGATCCTCGATCACTTCACAGATGAGCTGGACATGCTTCTAAGCTCCTTACCAGAAGATGGTACCCCTCTCCTTCTATTGGGCGACTTCAACCTGCCTGTCTCATCTCAGTCGGTCCCAGTGTTCTCCCTCCTACAACAATTTGACCTGACTCCCACTGCCATGCCTCCCACCCACAAAGCAGGCAACTCCTTGGATCTCATATTTTCCCGTAACTCCGTAACATTAACACCACGGTAACTCCCCTACATGTATCTGACCATTCCTTCATATCCTTCTCACTAACTCTCATGCTTAACCGAAAGGTCTTCACCCCAACTCAAACCGTCTCACTCAGACACAACCTGCCCTCCCTATCCCCCTCCACCCTCTCCTCTGACATAATATCTGCTCTACCTTTGAGTGACACCTTCTCTGCTCTCCCCACAGATATGGCAACCTCCACCCTCCTCTCAGCCCTTGCAACCTCCTTCGACAAGCTCTGTACCCTCATTGAGAAACCTGCCCGCCGTTCCCCACCCAGTCCATGGCTGACGGATGCAGTGAGAGAACAAAGACAGTCCCTTCACTCTGTCATCTTTCTCTCCCATTACAGAAGCCGAGACCCTGACACTGGTAACGTTGAAACGTCCGACTACATGCCAGCTGGATCAGCTACCCTCCCCACTCCTCCAGACCATAGCACCGGACATCCTCCCATTCCTAACTGCAACCATCAACTCCTCACTCAACTCTGGGGTGGTCCCCACCTCCCTAAAACAAGCCAGAGTCATGCCCCTCATAAAAAAACCAACCCTGAACCCCACCGTCATAGGCAACTATCGTCCTGTCTCTCTTCTCTCCTTCCTTTCTAAAACACTTGAACGTGCTGTATCCAACCAATTTACTGCTTATCTCTTACAGAATGACCTCCTAGACCCCAATCAGTCTGGCTTCCGGACTGGCCACTCCACAGAAACGGCCCTCATTGCGGTCACAGAGGCACTTCAGTTTGGCAAAAGCGAAAGGCCTCTCCTCTGTCCTGATTCTCCTAGATCTATCTGCAGCCTTCGACACAGTCAAACATCAGATCCTCCTCGCGGCCCTCGCAGGAATGGGAGTGGCTGGATCTGCGCTGACATGGCTGACATCATACCTCAACGACCGCTCCTACCAAGTGTCATGGAGAGGGACTCTGTCGGCCACTCACCCCCTGCGGACGGGTGTCCCCCAGGGCTCTGTCCTAGGACCCCTTCTCTTCTCCCTCTACACTAAATCACTGGGTAACATTATCACGTCTTATGGCTTCTCATATCATTGTTATGCCGATGATACTCAACTCTTCCTCTCCTTCCCTCCCTCAGATATCCACGTCTCTGAACCTAAGCAAAACAGAATTGCTCCACCTGCCGGCCAAATCCTCCCCCCTGACCGACCTCTCCATCACAGTCGAGAATGCAGCTGTGACCGCGTCCCCGACCGCCAAGAACCTTGGTGTTGTCCTCGACGACCAGTTGAACTTCTCTGCTCACATCGCAGCGACAACCAGAACTGCAGATTCCTCCTGAGCAACGTCAGAAGGATCCGCCCCTTCCTGACAAAATAAGCCACCCAACTCCTCGTCCAATCAACAGTCATCTCCCGCCTCGACTACTGCAACGCACTGCTAGCTGGCCTCCCGGCCACTGCCACCAAGCCTCTTCAACTCATTCAAAACGCAGCGGCCCGCCTGATCTCAAACCTACCGAAATCGGCCCATGTCACCCCACTTCTTAGGGACCTGCACTGGCTCCCCATTGCTGCACGTATCCGCTTCAAGGCCCTCAACCTAGCATACCATGTGGCAAAGGGAACCGCTCCCGCCTACCTCCGGTCAATGGTATCTAACTACACACCCTCAAGACCCCTATGCTCTGCATCTTCTGGCCGCCTCAGACCTACTCCTATCCAAGCTCCCGGAGGGTCATCAAAGAGAAGCCGCCTATTCTCAGTTCTTGCCCCACAATGGTGGAATGAACTACCCACCCCAGTTAGGACAGCCGAATCCCGTCCAATCTTTCGCCGTCGACTAAAGACTCACTTCTTCAACCATTATCTGAAATGATAATAATAAAAAAAATATAAAAAATAAAATCTAAACCTGATTAACCTTACTGTCATGCACTTGTCCTAATAAACTAACCTACACTGTAACACGCAACACTTTGATAAACATTGTTACTCAGCTGATAGAGTTGTACCCTTCTTGCTGTCTTGTCGTACAGAACTTGTAAGTCGCTTTGGATAAAAGCGTCAGCTAAATGACTAAATGTAAATGTAATGTATGTGAAGCTGTTACCTTGAACAGGTATACATGCACTTCATGTAGCACGCTATGACTGGTGTCATGGCTCTGCTTTGTCATTGCATCGTATCAGGGGTGAGGGGTCATGAGGGGGTGAACTAATAAACCCTCCCTCCCCTTTTTTCGGATTGGTCAGGGGGTTGGACCTCGGGCTTCCTGTCATGCTGTTGGTTCAGCGCGTCACAGGGTAGGGAGAGGGGGGGGGGAAGGGAGTTCCCTGGTCCCACGCCATATTTGGGCAGGTTGGTCACGGAATTCCCCACACCATAGAGTACGTCACTGGGCGCGTTTCTATTGGTTGTGAGACTTCCGTGAGTTATTTTCAGGCTCCATGTTGTGGACCTCAGTTATTGTCAAGATGAGTTATGTGGTGCGTGAGAACTTAAAAAGAAGTTCTGCTCTGCGCTCTGTTGCATATGTCTTGAGCTTGGTCACGTAGCTCAATGTTACATATGTCTTTTCAATTATTACTCACGTGGGAAGTCTCTGTGGGGGTTCCCTGTCTCCTCTCTCTTATACATGCTGTACTCACTATACACACATGCCTGTGTGGCCAAGTTCAGCTTCCACTCCATAGTGAAGTTTGCGGACGACACAGTGGTGGTGAGGCTGATCTCGGACAACGACGAGAAGGCCTACCGGGAGGAGGTTGAGGTACTGGAACTCTGGTGCCAGGACAACAGCCTGCTCCTGAACATTGGTAAAACCAAGGAACTGATCGTGGATTTTAGGAGAAGACAGCAGGAGACACACACACCACTGAGGATAAACGGGGCTACCGTGGACAGGGTGAGCAGCTTTAAGTACCTGGGGGTCTACATCTCAGAGGATCTGACATGGACAACACACATAGACTCAGTCGTAAAAAAGGCGAAGCAGCGCCTCTACCACCTGAGACAGCTAAGGAAGTTCAGAGTATCTGGGAAGATACTCCAGTTCTTCTACTCCGGAGCTGTAGAGAGCATCTTGACTGGAAACATCACTGCCTGGTATGAAAACAGCACGGCACAGGGCAAGAAGGCCCTACAGAGAGTGGTGCGCTCAGCCGAGCGTACCATGGGTATTGCACTACCACCCCTGCAGGTTCTATACAACAAGAGGTGCAAATCCAGAGCCTGCAGAATAATGAAAGACCCTCACCACCCCAACAACAGCCTGTTCATGCTGCTGCGGTCAGGCAGACGCCTGCGAACACCAGCTACTAGGACAGAGAGACTTCGGCTCAGCTTGTTCCCCCAGGCCATCAGAGCCTTGAACACTGAACTCTCCACACACAAGCACACATGAGCACACACACGACACACACACTGTACACGCTCACACACTAGCAGCCACTTTAACATTAGCAAACACACACTCATGCTGCACACGCTCACACTTATGGTCACTTTACAAAAGGAAAGGTCACTTTAAGAATAGTATTGAGAGAGATTGCATAATATAGCATTGTATAGCAGTGTACATAAATACCCAGTGCCTCATCCGTAGCTAACAGTGTATTGCACTACCACAGGACCTAGCATGTCCTACCATGCTCTGTAAATAACTCATGTATTATGCACATCGTTGCGGGAAAGACCCCCCGCATTTCATTGTATAATTGTATGCTGTGACAAATAAAACTCTTGACTTGACTTGACTTGAGGGTTGACGGGTGTTTTCCCTCGGACGCGTCATATGGGACCCATATCTGTGTCTTGGCCAGCTTCCTGCCGCTCTCCCAGGCGGCTTGGAGGGAACGTTATCTGGGTTCTTGTTAGAATTACCATTGATTGTTTTGGGTCTCGACGTGTACATAGTGCTGGCCCTGGGTGCTTCTGTGTGGAACCACGCATGGGCTTGCGCGCCTTGGTTGCTCATCATTGAAACAGCGTTTTTATGGGGCAACTAGGATGGAGTTTGTCTCTTCTGAGCGCCAGTGTACTAGGTTAGTCTTGATGAATTCTCGTTCATCTCTGGGGGGAGATAACGGAATAGATCAAAGCATTGGCGGAGGGGTCTCACGCTTTTGCGGTGGGCCACCGGGCGCGGTGCTTTTATAGTTCTGACCGTCTTGGTGGCGCCCTCTGTGATGTTTTAGATTGACACGCGTACCTGCCCCCCTCTTAGGACTGGGGATGGTGGCGTGATTAGGACACGGGACTGGTTATGGTACCCTGAAGGACTTGTGCTTTTTCGGGGGGAAAATGCCGGGTTGGCCCGGGCGTTGCAGGGGTTGATGTTATGGAGGTGTTCGTGGTTATGTCACTGCGTATTATCCTTCACTATTGCTTGGTCCATATTGTGTTGTACCTTGCGCTGTGCTAAAAGAGCCTGGTCCTTCTCCATTCTTTTTTCACCCCTCTCTTCTCCTGCTTGGCGGGGCTGGGAAGGGGCTGTCGAGGTAGTTCTTATACCCCTCTGGCATCCCTGTGTAGGTCCCGGTCCGCCGGGCCCAGGTCCGGACTCGTTTTCGTTGACCTGTTGGCCTGGGTTAACCCCTTCTTGAGAAATGAAACACTTGTACTGCTGTATAGCTGGTGTATACCCGCAGTTGTGTTTTGGAGTTTTTGTCTTGGGGGGGTTATAGGAACAACCGCCTCCTGTTAGGTGGTGGTTGGTTTCCAGGTGTGTTGGTAGCGGAGTCGACTCTCGGGTTAGGCCGGGCTTGACCCCGTCTGCCTGCGAGTGTGCCCCCGCACCTTTCATGAAGTCTGCCAATCGTGTCAGCCTTCTCTGCCTCGGCCCCTCTAGAGGGTGTTTTTTTTGTGTGGAGGCTGCGACATGGTGCACAGCATACCGTACACCCCTTCCGCCGGGGTGCTGTTTTTAGCAGACCCCTTAGGCGCCTGTCTAGTCCGCAGTGCTCCAGGCTCAGGTCGAGTCCTTTTTTTTTTTTTTTTTTTTTATTATTTGTCTTTTTCCCCCTCCATTTTCCTCCGATTTTCTCCCATCCCAATGTTAGTCGTATGCCAATTCCCAGTCCCTTCCTGGTCGCTGCGCACTTACCCCCCACAGTCAGATCATCTGGGAGAGTGGAGGCTACCACGTGCTTCCTCCGACACACGTCCAGCCAATCACCGCTTCTTTTCACCTGGCAGCGCGGATTCTCATTGAGAGGGCGTAGCGTGTGGGAGGACCACACTATCCCCCTCACGTCCAATCTGCGCTTAGCAGGCGCCCCGACCGAACTGTAGGAGTCGCTGTTTACAACGACCCGGACCCACCCCGCCAGCTTCTCCCACCCTCTGATACAGCCAATTGTATCAGTGCAGACGGCCAGCCAAGCTGGTGACAACCCCGGAGCTGTGAGCTGGATTCAAACAGGCAAATCCAGCTCAGCTCCGGGGCTGGTGACGAACGCAATCTCCGCTCGGCCACCTAACCGCCTAGGTCGAGTCCTTTTGACCTGTTGCCTGGATTGAGGGATCAACCTCTTTGTGGGTTGTCGCCCCGGTGCGCTGCCTGGTCCTGCTGTGGGGGTGTAGCCTCTTGAGTGCTTCAGGGCGGCATGCTGTAGGGGGGAAGGGCCTGCTCTTGGATGGGCCCTGTCCGATACGCTGGCGATGTGGGGGGTGGTGTCACTAGTGACCGCCTGGTGGGGTCTCGATGCTGCGGCATCGTTGGCCTCACCGGGCCCCCTTTTTTCCGGGGGGGTCCAGTCCCTTCCTGGGGCTGGGTCCTCCTTCGCGCTCCGCTGCTACGGCCTTGCCACGGGGTTGGGTTCTTGACCTTGACCCCGTGATATTAGGGGTTGTAATTTTTTTCATTCCCGTTCGTTCCCTAGTGGCATGTGGGTTGCGCGCCTGTGTAGTCGTGGGTTCTTCTGTGGGAAGGTAAGTCCCACGGTCTGCTCACCCTGTGCGTTGAGTTGCTAAACCCTCTTCGCACAGTCGGATCCGATTCCCTCCCGTCCTCCACTAGGGGGTTCCCGGGGCTTGGGTCCTCCCCGGTTCTGATGGTTGTGGGGTGCCTCAGCGGGTACATTTGTCGAGCTTCCGCTCTGCTCAGCTCCTGTGTTCCACATAGAGCGCAGAGCGTAAGCTATGACGTAATATAACATACGGTTATCCTATAACCATAGTTATATGCGTAATAGCGAGCGCTCTGGGCTGGACTCACTGAGGACCCTGTGATCTTCGCCTTCCGTGGTGAAAGACTTGGGAAGGAGCTGTTAGTATGGCCACACCCCTGCTTATGTATAGGAGCGGATGGGGGTGTGGTCAGGCGGATGGGTGTGTACATGTACATGTGGAGAAATGTATTCAGTATCTAGGCTGTTATGGGATATGTTCCACATAGAGCGCAGAGCTATAGGATAACCGTATGTTCAGCCACATCATATGGGACTATTTCATTCCTTACTTCATCCTGCAATGGCCACACTGGAAGATAATGTTTTATCGTCCTTGTTACGGATAGATGAAAGCCCTTCCCCTATCTCAAAACATCACAGGGGGTGCAGACATCTTTCAACACTACAGTTCACATGCTTTATTGTGTGCAATGGCTAAGTTCAATGAGCTTCTAGTGGTGAGGGGAGTTTTTTTCCCCCATATGGTTACCATTTTGTTATGGTTCCATCCTAATGTGATTATGATGCTTGATATTAAATGGGTCAGTAAATGAAGATTGCAGATGTTTGAAGTATTTGTTTATACGCATTAGTAATTAGTGATATAAATGTATTATATTATTATATTATGCCCTTCATGTCCCCCCCCCCCCCACACACACACAGCTAAAAGGCTGATTCATATTTTCAGAACCATATTTTTTATATAATTCCCCCCACAATTATATTATGGTAATCAGCCAAACTAATGTTCATTCTGATAATCTGAGAAGAGTTCCCACAAATAACATACTTAAGCCATCTGCTCTGATATTGTACAATAAATGGCAGATTAAAAGTCGCTCCGGGAGACCAAATGATAAGCGGATTGATTGACAGAACAGGGGATGTTGCTTAGAAGTAATTTATTTCAAAATGGCTGCTATAGAGTTCACATTGAGGGAGATAATGTAATTTCTTGCCTAATCAGCTAATGGATTTTTGCATGGATATGAGCTAATGGGTGATACGGCCTGGGGAATGTGGAGAACTACAATGTTATTTTAGGTTAAACCCACTCTAACCCCAAACATGAATCCCATGGAATGAGACAGAGAAAGTGATGCGATTCAGAATGGCATCTTCAGTAAACTTCCCCTAGTATTCCCCTAGTTCATGTTTTTACAGTAGGAAGGGGTTAGATAAATCTGACAATATAACCATTCTAAATAGCCCTAAGTCTATTTCCTGTCATTTACATTTTGTCATTTAGCTGACGCTTTTATCCAAAGCGACTTACAAGTTTTGTACAACAAGACAGCAGGAAGGGTACAACTCAGCTGAGTAACAATGTTCATCAAAGTGTTGAGTGCTATAGTGTTGGTTAGTATATTAGGACAAGTGTATGACAGTAAGGTTAGTTAGGGTTTTATTTTTATTTTTCAGATAATGATTGAAGAAGTGCGTCTTTAGTCGACGGCGAAATATTGGACGGGTTTCGGTCCTAACTGTGGTGGGAAGTTCGTTCTACCATTGTGTCGCAATGCCAGGAATATATAAAAGAATATATAAACGTCACATTGCAGCATGGGAACAATACTGGAAAGTTGTCTAGCTGTGAATGAACAGACTACTCCTTTATGTTTGCCATCTCAGTTTTACACGTTGCTAATCTAGGTGAAGGAGCCACCAGTAGTTTGCTGTTTTCTTTTTTTGTGTTCAAATCTTTTTTATTTTGTTTTTCAAACATGAAACAAAACATCTCACAACACAATAATAACAACAATACACAAAAAGACATCCCAAAAGACTAACCTAACACAACAATGACTAGACAATAAATGAGACAGACCGTACAGTTAACATCCCAAGCCCCCTCCATCACCACCCACCGCAGCCACAATCCCCAACCCTCAAGGGCCCGAGTCCGGCACCCCAGCGAGTCAAAGCATCATGCCTCTTTAACACCACGACTCGCCGAGGCCCCGAACCAAGGCCCCCCGCCACCCTGAGCCAGTGACCCTCCGACACAACCAAAGGGGCCCAGAACACATTATATACCAGTTATAGAAGTCACAACAACAAAAAAACACAAAAACCGATACACATGGTCCCTCGCTCGCTCTTCCCCCCCCCCCATCCCCGCTCACCCCAGGACCTCAACGTGAGCCACATCCCCAATGCACCATTTAGCAATCAAACATTTCCAAATGTATATGCGTTCTTTTATCTTTGCAACCGCTGCTAACCAGATCGCAATATTCGACTCATTAACCCATATAACCCGTGCAGTGGATATCTCCAGATAAATCACATCAAGATAAGTGAGAATCCATACCTTCGGGCATAATTTATCTGGGTGTATCCATCTTGAGGCAATACATTTTTTGGCGGCTGTGAGGCCGGCTAGAATGAGTCTCTTCACATGTATAGAGGTCGGTGTTATGTACCAGGAGCCTAATCACTCCTGGGTCACTGTGCATGCAGGCCTGATCACTCCTGTGTCACGGGGCATGCAGGTGAGGGCTGCCAATTAGCTAATTAGTGCTGATTGGTTACCTGCTGGGAGCTTTAAAACCAGCCCTGGTAACACACATGCAGGGTCTGTGTTTAGAAGAGTGTGGGTTAACAGATAGATAGTCACGTTCCAGTCCTTATCCTTTAGTTTACACTAGTAATTCCTTGATATTGTAGCACTTTGAGTTAACACACGGGTTTTGGTGTCGGTTTTGCACATAGGTTGCATGCCTTTGAGCCAGGGTCGTAACAGTTGGGCGCTCGTCCGGGATATTTACCCCTAGAAATTAGTTTGGTGTTTTTTCTTTTTGGTGGTACACGGGGTGTCATGGTATTATGGTTTGGGTGGTGTTCGTTACATATTGTGTAACGTGGGGGCTTGAGCCGTTTCATCAAACAGGTGAGTATGCCTTATTTGTTTGTAATTTGATGTGACTACTTATGCTGTTAAAATATATAGTTTAGTGGGCACCACATGTAGATAGGGACATTATTTTCTGGTTGTTGGTTAGCTTCCTGTGCACCACATACTCCTGGGGCAGTCAGGGAAGGGATTAGCACCATCTACTTGTCTGGTACCGTATCATCTACTGGACGGGTGGATGGTCAAGTATGATCTTTGACTGGTAGCAGGTGTGGTTGAAGATGGTTAGGTCTACAGGGCATTAGTTTAAGGGTAGGTAGATTAGGGGGGCCAGAAAACACAGGTAGTGTGGTAGGGCTTGATTTAGTGTTTCTTAGGGTAGACATGTGGTGGGCCGGTTTTGACTGCAGTTTAGATGTAGAAGCATATGTAGTCATATCAGGTTAGAAGGCGCACCTGTTTGGATTTGTTTGTTGAATTTATTTTGTTTGTTTGAGTGTTTGGTGAGCATACCTGGTAGCACCTAACACCCTGCGTGTATGACACGTCTATTTATTTCAGGGTGGTTGTGTTGTGTTTTATTTTAATTTTAATTTTAATTTTAATTTTTTGCAACCTAGAAAGGTGCGCTCCGTAGAGCTCACATTTCCACCGTGTTCCCTTCTGGTTGTTATTATTGGCATTAGCATTCTTCAGTGGTTCTTCAGTGGTTCTTCAGTGGTTCTTCATGGTTCTTCAGTAGTTCTTCGTGGTTCTTCAGTGGTTCATTGGGGGGGTCTTCAGTGGTTCTTTGGTGGTTCTTTAGTGGTTCTTCGTGGTTCGTTAGTGGTTCTTCGTGACTGTAAAGTAAAGTGAGTAGCTTGTGGTGACTGGTACAGTAACGATGGCTTCCATCAAGGACTTTGTTGATCGCCCGTCTCATGACATGTTGGAGAAGTTTTCCAAGGAACAACTTCTGGAACTTGCTGTACACTACAGGGTAGAGCTTACTGCGGGTGAGAAACGTTTGAAGCCGACTGCCTTGAGTGCTTTAAGGGTGTTACTCATTAGAGAGCAGGTGCTTGAGGAGAGGGTGGAGGAGCCTCCTTCGTCTGACGCGTCTCCGCTATTACCTGGTGCAGAGGGTGAGTGGATGATTTAGGCAAGTCAATCTATGAAAAAAAAGCACTTAACCCAAAAAAAATTGATACAAAAGGTTTTTCGATGGATTCCGATAGTATTGGGCGTGCTAAATAACATACTAAAAGTCGACCAAAATCGACCCCCCCGAAAGCCGCCATTTCCAAGATGGCATCCCAGATGGCGGTGGAGATATTAAAATGGCTATATCTCAAATTGAGAATATGGTGCAAAGGATTTCTCAACTGATTCTGGTACCTCTGGGCATGTTCACTAACATACTAAAAATCTAGGAAAATACACCTTCCAGAAAGGCTTAATTTTCAAGATGGCGTCCAAAATGGTGGCAGACCAAGCTTAAAATGGCTATATATCTCAATAGAAAAAAATATATAACTATGATTTTTCACTTGATTCTGGTACCTCTAGACATGCTTGTGAACATACTAAAAATCTAGGAAAATACACCTTCCGGAAAGGCATCATTTTCAAGATGGCGTCCAAACTGGCGCCCAGGAGCTTAAAATGACTATACAAATACAAATAGCTTACTAAAAAAGGTGTTTTCACTCTCCAGCTCTCAAGCTAGCATAGTTGAAGCCTTCTTTTTGACCATTATAGTTGTTATAGTTAGAGGTGTTTGCACTTTCCAGCTCCCAAACTACCATCGTTGAAGCCTTCTTTTTCTGAATCAGTTTATTTAAATGTTTTAGTTTCTGACCAAGTCCTGTGTTTGGGCATGTCTGGGCATCCTACTATAACAACACAAAACAAAACAGTGATGAAGAGTCTGAGAAGAGACACTTACTTGAAACAGCTGCAAAACTCATAAAAAGTGACATAATGACTAATGTTCCACCTGTTAATGAGTACCCGACTACAGAGACACTAAAACTACAGAATGCCCTTGATTATATTCCACAATCACTCCACATTGTGTTAAAAGCTTTGTTTGTCGGTAAAGAGACAGAGCAGAAAATTGCTAGTATTGGCCACGCAATCATACAGGCAGTCCGACCACGAGCTGTCCTTGCCCCTTTGCAAATTGGCCTAGCAGTGCAAATTCACCACTTAAACCGGTCTCGGTTCATTGTAGATATGCTGAATAAGATGGGATTCTGCTCTTCCTATTCTGAACTGCAGAGGTTTGAAATGAATGCTGCAAATTGTACTGCACCAAACATGCTTGGTAAGGATATTGATGTGTTGAACACAACCGTCTTATTTGCTGCAGACAATGTAGATCATAATATTCTAACAATTGATGGGAAAGGGACATTTCATGGGATGGGCATGATAGCTGCCTTGACACCAGGACAGAAGACAGACCAAAGGATTCCGAGGTTCAGAATTAATTAACTGAATCTTGTGCAGAGGTCAAAAGTTGTGATAATAGATTATCACTTTGCCAAACACTTTTGCAGAGACACCACATTTAAAGAACTTCCAAGACTCGCAGAATGTAACAAGATGGTTGATCTGCTTTGGGAGTTATCGTTCAATTTCAAACAGCCTGCACCTGGTTGGCAGGGGATGATGCACATTATTCATAAGGGAGATGAACATCCAGGGCAGTCTTCAGTGAGATACTTACCAATGATAGACATGTACTCCGGAGACAAAACATGCATTCTGTCAACACTGGAGTTCATTTGTGGTCTGGCATCCAAACACCACCTTGCCCCAGTAGTTACATTTGACCAACCCCTATATTGGAAAGCAGCAGAGATAATCCTAGATTCACCACAGTGCAGTCACCTCAAGTCCTTTGTCCTGCTCCTAGGAGGATTTCACACATTTATGAATTTGCTAGGAGCAATTGGTACACTGATGGACGGTACAGGACTTAAGGACATTCTAGGGGTAGTCTATGGGGAGAACTCAGTAGCCCATATGATGACAGGCAAATCAGTTCAGAGAGCATTCCGTGGCCATCTTCTGGTTGACAAATGTCTTAACCGCATGATAATATCAGAAATGGTAGATGATAGTCATGAATGTGCAGCAATGGTTGAACAGTCTGAAGCAATGTATACCTCAATAGTTAAGGGTGAAATGCCATTGGAAACAGTGTTCACATCAGAGACCCTCATTACAATAAATGAAGAGCTGGGAAAAAGGAAGATGGAACTGTGTGCTAGATCCAAAACTAGTCAGTTGTGGCTAAATTACCAACACATGTTAGAAGTTGCTAGGTCACTGATAACAGCAGATCGCACAGGTTCCTGGCTTTTGCACCTACGCGCTGTTTCTGAATGCATGCCGATATTCGCTGCGGCTGGGCATTACAATTACTTGAAATCGGCACACTTTTATGTCCAAGAGATGAGTCAGCTTCACATCAACCACCAAGATGTCTTCAGACAATTTGAAAAGGGTTTTCATGTTATCCGTCGCAGCAGCCAATCATGGGCAGGCCTCAGCTCAGATCTTGTAATCGAAACAACATTGATGAGGTCATTGAAGACTACAGGAGGGATGACACATGGAAGTGGAATGACCGACAATCAGAGATCCCTTTGGACAATGTCAAAGGGCATAACATCAGAGTATAACACCGCAATGCAGGAGTTCTCAAACCAGACATACACAACATCAGAACAGCACAAGGATTCAACAGAGGCAAGGATGAAAAGGGATGCTGCTGACCTGGAGAAGATCACTTCAAAACTTGCTATATGTTCACCTTTCTCTCCAGACTCTTCTTTAAGGAATGTTGTTACAGGTGTTGTCGCTGAGGATGGAGTGAACGTGCATGATTATGACTCTGTTGGACGCATGCACAAAATGATCGGACAGCCGGCATTCACATTTTCATTTCGTAGAAAGGATAAAGCCATAACCCTTGGACAAAAATCGTCTATCAAGGTTGCTCCTGATCGAATCATTGATTCTGCACTTCTTTTTCAACGTTTCCCTATTGTCTCCCAAACTGGAGAGCTGTCATTGGAGGAGGTTATGCGTTACGAACTCAGTCCTTTCCCTCCTGCCCTCTTTGAAGCCGGAAACGTGTTCCGCAAAGCTGATAAACCACAACTAGCGCACGCGATCTGTGATCATGCAAGTGATGCAATCCTAGATTCTGTACCAGAAACGGAGCATTATGTTCTTGATGGTGGTTCACTCCTTCACCGAATACAATGGAAGCACGGACAAAGCTATGGTAAAATTGCACAGTCATATTCACCATCCAACATTATGGCTCAGCTACAACCATTGTGTTTGATGGCTATGAGGATGGGCCATCCATTAAAGACAACACACATCAAAGAAGAGGAAACAATATTCATCCCATTGTCAACTTCACTGCTGAGACAGAGTTCTCAGGTAAGAAGGAGGAGTTCCTGTCAAGAGATCTGAATAAACAGAAACTGATCCACATGATAAGTGATGAACTGAAAGAACGGGATTGCACTGTGGTCAATTCACTTGGAGATGCTGATGTAGACATAGTAAGGGCCGCAGTGGGATCATCTCTTCTTCACACCACAACGCTGATTGGAGAAGATACTGATCTCCTCGTCTTACTTCTTTACTATGCACAGAGAGATAGCAAGGGCCTTTATTTCAGATCAGACAAGTCGAAAGCTGATGGCAGTTTTAAAGTGTACGCCATAAACCATTTGAAAGAAGTACTCGGACAGGATGTGTGTTCTCAGTTGCTGTTGATCCATGCTGTGACTGGCTGTGACACAACTTCCCGGATCTTCTGAGTTGGCAAAAAGACAGCATTCCAAAAACTTGTAAAAGGGGATCCTGTCCTTCAGGCTTGTGCCAATGCATTCACTGTACCAAACCAGACAACAGATGTGATCGATGACCTTGGGTGCCAAGCAATGGCTGTCTTTTTTGGTGGAAAGTGCACAGATTTGCTTGCAAAAATGAGATATAACATTTTCAGCAAGAAGGTTGTCTCAGCTTCATCAACGGTAACGCCTGAACGTCTACCACCAACTGAATCTGCTACCAAATTCCACTGTCGTAGAGCATACTACCAGGTCATGGTCTGGATGGGAACAGATGATGGTATAGATGCTCTAGACTGGGGCTGGAACCTGCAGGACAATAGATTTGTCCCACTCATGTCAACAATGAATGCTGCTCCAGACAGTCTCTTGAAGGTCATTCATTGTAACTGTACCACTGCCTGCAAGACACTTCGCTGCTCATGCAGAAAATATGGACTACCTTGTACTACTGTCTGTGGACCATGTCAACTTCATGAATGTGACAATCCACATAACAAGTTTCTCCCAGAGGATCCTGAAGATGATGATGAGTAGGCCTAAAGACCACAATAAGTGGGTCATTTATTTTGTGTTCAACACCAAAGCCAGCTTTCTAGGTTGAATATAATAACCAATTTTAATTTTAGCCAAAATAAGCTACAGGCAGCCATTTTGAAGATGCAAATGATGCATTCCTAGCAGATATATTTAGCTAGATATTTTGCTCGTTATTAATGTATAGAGGTGCCAGAATCAGTTTATAAATCCTTTAGAAATGTTTTCCCATTTGAGATACAGGCATTCTAAGCTCCCAGTCGTCATTTTGGAAACCATTTTGAAAATTAAGCCTCTTCGGAAGGTTTATTTCCCTAAAACTTTAGTATGTTCCTAAGTATGTCTAGGGGTACTTGGGGTACCAGAATCAAATGACAAAATCATTTATATAATTTTTATATTGACATATATATAGCCATTTTAAGCTTGGCCAGCCGCAATTTTGGACGCCATCTTGAAAATGAAGCCTTTCTGGAAGGTGTATTTTCCTAGATTTTTAGTATGTTAGTGAGCATGCCCAGAGGTACCAGAATCAGTTGAGAAATCCTTTGCACCATTTTCTTAATTTGAGATATAGCCATTTTAATCGCCCCGGCGCCATCTGGGACGCCATCTTGGAAATGACGGCTTTCGGAGGGGTCGATTTTGGTCGACTTTTAGTATGTTATTTAGCACGCCCAATACTACCAGAATCCATTGAAAAACCTTTTGTATCAATTTTTTTGGGGTTAAACCATATATTGACTCGCCTAATTAGGGAGTTGGAGTTTAAGGAAAGGCAGCTAGAGCGAGAGCGTGAGGAGAGGAGAGAGGAGCGTGAGCTTAAGGAGAGGGAGAGGAAAGAGGAGCACGAGCATGTGCAGAAGGAGCTTGAATATAAGCATGCTGCCTTGCAGGCGGGTGCTCTGCATCCAGAGTCACGTTCCGGTTTTGATGTAGGCAGGAATATTAGGATGGTGCCTCCATTTTTTGAGAAAGACGTGGAAAGATATTTTCCCCTTTTTGAACGGGTGGCAACCACATTGAAGTGGCCTGATACCGCCTGGACACTGCTGCTGCAATGTGTTTTAGTTGGTAGGGCACAAGAAGTCTATACTGCTCTGTCCCTTGAACAAAGCGCTGATTATGACCTTGTTAAAGCTTCCATATTGAGGGCTTATGAGTTGGTCCCCGAGGCCTATCGTCAGCGTTTTAGAGGTTATCGCAGGTCGGAGGGACAGTCTTATGTTGAATTTGGAAGGGAGAAGGAGAACCTGTTTGACAGGTGGTGCACTTCTCAGAAGGCGGAGTCAAGAGAGCAGCTTAGGCAGTTGATTCTCCTAGAGGAATTTAAAAGATGTGTTCCTGATACCGTTTCCACACATCTAAATGCGCGTAAGGTATCGAAGATAGGCGACGCCGCTGTCTTCGCTGATGAGTTTGTGTTGACACACAAGTCCGTGTTTTTGGAGGACTACCGTGTTGAGTCCGGGGATAGGCGTCCTGTTCAGGGGGGCCGTTTCCCAAAACCTGTGTCTGCTGGTCAGTTAACTTCACCTCCTAGGCGGGGTGGTTCTGCTGGTGCATTCCCAGAAGGGATTATCTGTTTCTACTGTAAAGAACCTGGTCATATCGTTGCTGGGTGCCCGGTGCTTGAGCAGAAAAATGTCAGAACCGTGGCTCTGGTAGAAACCATATGCAGAACGCCTATGCCAACGTTAGATGGTGATGGGGAAGTATCAAACGTGTGGACAAAGAGCTTGAGGGTTCCTCAAGGTTTATGATGGATGGATTTGTTTCCCTGACTAATGCACTAGAGTCCAAACAGGCTATAACAATTTGGAGAGATACCGGTGCTTTTCAGTCCCTCATTCTGGAGGGGGTTTTGCCGTTTTCAGAAAACTCTTCTTTGCATTCCGGTGTCGTTGTTCGGGGCTTTGGGGGTGGATTTGTGGATGCACCTTTGCATGAGGTCACGCTCAATTCTCCCTTAGTATCAGGCAATGTTGTTGTGGGGGTATGTTCTCACATTCCCATAAAGGGGGTGTCCTTCATTCTAGGGAATGATTTGGCTGGTGACAAAGTGTTGGCTACTCCGGTTGTGACTCCCATTCCTGTGGTTTCTGAGGTCCCTAATGAGCTGGCACAGAAACATCCAAGAGTGTTCCCTGTGTGTGCTGTGGCACGGGAAATGTCAAAGGACAAAAGTGATGTTGTTGATACTTCGACTTGGGACATTACACTTAGTGACACATTCTTTGTTGAATTAAAATGTGTACCTGTTGAGAATTTTGGAAAGCACACTGTGGATGTACCTCTGCATAATGATTCTCTTGATTGTGGCTTTGTGTTAGGCCCAGTGGTGAAACCAGAGTTGACATGCGTGCCGGAGAAGCATGTGGCAGGAGATGATATGGCAGCGCAGTGTCTCAATGTCTTCCCAGCCTGTACGGTGGCTGAGGCCACGAACGAATTGGAGGATGAGTGTGGGAAGGATGCTATGAGAGGTGCTGTTGTTTCATGTGACACCGTTCTAGTTGGAGAGGCTACTAAGCCTGACTTAGGCTGCCAGCCTTCCCACAGTAGCTATATTGTCCCTAATGTTTCACTTGTGGGCAGGGATGGTCCCAGTATGTCAGTTGATGATTCTGACATTGATCCACATGTCCACACTGATTCTCTGCCATGCACTAGGTGTGCTGGTCAACCTAGTTACCCGTGTCCTGTGGAGCAGGAGCCGCCTTCACGACCTCGTCTGTTGAGTGGCAGCCATTTTGATTTTGATCAGGACAATGTTATTTTGGGTGACGCCATTTTAGATGGTGTTCCAGACGTTTTTGTGACTGTCGTACTGCCATGTTCCAGGGACGGTGGGGCTGTACCTGAGCCGGTACATCCTACTCTGGATGTTCACGGTTTGCAGTATCCTGAACTGCCAGTGCCAGGTGGGATGGATATGGGCGCGGTGGTGGTATCAGTGATCTATGGTTTTTGTTTTGCTGTGTTCTGTTCTGTTGAGTGCAGTGAGATTAGTTCTCAGATTGATGTTGGTTTGCAGTTTATTTTTGACAGGTCGGTATCGGTGGAGGGGCCTGTTGAAAGGGAGCATACAACACGGTTGGTGGCCGTGTTCGACAGGGGCCGACCCGCTATCGCTGTTGTGGTAGTGGCCCTGACAACTAATGGGTCACAGTTGTCTTTTTTGTTTTTGTTTATGGGTTGTTGTGTGGTGGTTGCCTCTGGGGCAACCAGTTTGGTGGGGGAGGTGTTATGTACCAGGAGCCTGATCACTCCTGGGTCACTGTGCATGCAGGCCTGATCACTCCTGTGTCACGGGGCATGCAGGTGAGGGCTGCCAATTAGCTAATTAGTGGTGATTGGTTACCTGCTGGGAGCTTTAAAACCAGCCCTGGTAACACACATGCAGGGTCTGTGTTTAGAAGAGTGTGGGTTAACAGATAGATAGTCACGTTCTTCCAGTCCTTATCCTTTAGTTTACACTAGTAATTCCTTGATATAGTAGCACTTTGAGTTAACACACAGGTTTTGGTGTCGGTTTTGCACATAGGTTGCGTGCCTTTGAGCCAGGGTCGTAACAGTCGGTAATTGAGAAACATCATTCAATAACAATACAGAAGACAGAACAGGTATGGTCAGAGAGAAAATATCTGATAGCTGGGAGGTAACATTTTCCCAAAAGAGCTCAACAGGAGGACATTCCCAGTACATATGCATAAATGTTCCGGTGGCACCGTTTGGACATAAGGCACATCGAGAGTCAGGTCTGAGACCCATTAGATTCAATCGTCTAGGGGTCGATTAAGTCCTATGAACAAAATGTTTATGAATCTGTTGGTGATCTGGGTTGCGAGACGATAGCCAAACATTTTCCCAGACTGCATCCCAATCAAAATCTACATCCAACTCCGGGACATCCTTTCTCCAAATTGCAGGCACGTGCACACATAGAGCCCAAGGGGTGCTTGAGCACCTGCCCTTTTGAGCCTCATAAAAAAAGTGCCCTTTAAAAAAAGAAATTTAAACATATATATATTTTTTTTGCCGTTGCGCATATAGACTGCCCTTCCAACTGAAAAATGTCAGGATATAATCAAAATATTAGGTAAAGAGAGAGAGATGCCCCATATTCCATTGCAGTTTGCACGGCCTCCTCAGCGTGCCTCTCCGCAGACCTATATATTTTATGCATAGCGTGGGTGGTGATGATGATGATGATATAAACCGCTGTGGCACATACAGTTGAATGCTGGTATTACACTCACTGAGGGACACGAAGAGGTCAAGTCCAATGGGATTTCGGAATCTCAAATACAAATCGGGATTGGAATAAAAAATGCATTTATATTAAACAATACAGAATTTACAGCACTTCTTGGGGTCTGTAGGGTAAGCACTTATTCCCTCCCCCCTGAACATTTATGGAGATGTATGGGCATTTTAAGTCAGTGATAAAAGTGTCTTTCAAGGATAAGTGAGCTCCTGCACTGATTATTATAGTTCAATATTCAATATTTGATCACCAAAAGCCCCCAAAAAGCATAGAAATGGGGCCCCCCCGCCCGAAAAGGGCCCCCAAAACTCGGGCAAAAAGACACACAGGTATAGTGCCCTTTTCAGCCTTTGAGCACCTGCCCCTCTAAAGTCCTGTGCTTGTCCCTGCCAAATCGTATCCAGGGGGAGGTCCTTATACGATGACATAAGTAAATGGCGATAAAAGTCTGAAACGAAGCCTCTCGATGTCTCTTTGTTGTAGTATCTTAATAGAAGAGACCATGGTAGTGCTCAGTTGTGCTTTATTCACAGTTGGGTATTCATACAGGTAAACAGTGAAACCGCAGCCAGTCCCCCTGGCTGCTACCTTATTCTGACGCAGAGCGCTCCGAGGCGCCTCTGGTTCACGTAACAGTAACCAATGATAAGCAAGACATGTGACACCTTAACATCAGGGGAGTTGTAGTCCTACACTACACTACACTCCTCCCCTACCCTGATTCCTGAGATTACAGATTTAATCTGTCTGGGGGTTTTGCATTTCGTTTTGGTCTACTACTTCCCCTGACCTGAGGACCATCAGGCCCTAGTATTACTCGCTCTTCCGTTTCAGGCTGTGGTAACTTAGTTGACACCATTTTTTCTTTTACATACTTTGTTCTGAACCTCAACCATGTATGTAACCGGGCCTAATGGCCTCACAATCCTCCCATGAACCCACTTTTCTCCTTCCCCTCCCCCATAGTTTTTCACCAACACCCGCTGGTGAGGTTGAAATGATCGGACCCTCTTCTGCGGTCCCTCTGGGCTCCGCTGTGTGCTCTGTTGTCCCGTCTCTGCACCGCTGGGCTGTATCAGCGACAGTCTCGTTCTCAGTTTCCGTCCCAAGAACAGTTCTGCCGGTGTTTTACCCGTCACACAATGGGGGGTGCTCCTGTAACAAAACAAAAAGTCTTGAATAGAGTGCTGCGTTGTGATACTCTGACTCTTTGCTTTTTCCAGCGCCTTTTTCAGATTCTGCACCAGGCGCTCTGCAGCCCCATTAGAGGCAGGGTGGTACGGCGGCGACCGTGTGTGTTTCACCCCATTGTTCCTGAGAAAGTCCTGAAATGTCCGTGACTGAAATGGGGGGCCATTGTCTGACACCAGTTCCTCTGGCAGCCCATAGTTTGCGAAGAACCCCCTCAGAACCTCCACTGTTTTCTCCGCTGTCGTTGTCATCATCAATGACACTTCCGGCCACTTAGAGAAACTGTCTGTTAACACCATAAACTTATGTTTGCCTTTGTCTGCAAAATCCACGTGGACCCTCTGCCACGGTCTCACTGCCCCAGTCCATGCATGCACCGGAGCCGTCGGTGGTGTGTTCCTAGTCAGTTGACAAGGGTTACATGTGGCCACCAGGTTTTCAATGTCTCTGTCCAGGTTTGGCCACCAAAAATGGCTACGTGCTCTGGTCTTCATTCTCACTATACCCAGGTGATCGTCATGTAACTCTTTTAACATTTTTGACCTCAGTACGGGAGGAATGACCACTCTAAAACCCCACATCACACAATCACTCTCTACGGACAGTTCTGTACATCTCACCCAGTATGGTTTTAGTTCCTCCTCCGTGACATGCTTAGGCCACCCTTCCTGTGTGAAATCTTTCACTGTTCTCAGTACTGCATCACTCTTGGTGTGCTCTGCAATCTCTCTAGCAGAGATAGGGATCTCATCTAAGAACGAGACTCTGAAGTCCGGGCTACACTCTTGTGCCTCTGCCTGCATCGGTAACCTAGATAATGCATCCGCATTCCCATGTGTCAGGGCGGCCTTATACTGAATATCGTATTGGTAGGCTGCTAGAATTAGGGCCCATCTCTGCAGTCTTGCTGCTGCTAATGTGGGAACACCTGTCTTTGGTCCTAAGATCTTGACCAGTGGCTGATGGTCTGTACAGAGGGTAAATTTTCGACCATACAAATATTCATGGAACTTTTTTACTCCAAAAATTATACTGAGGGCCTCCTTCTCTATTTGCGCATAATTTACCTCTGCCTTGGACAGGGTCCGTGAGGCATATGCTATTGGCTGCTCACTGCCATCTGGTAACTTGTGTGATATCACCGCCCCTATCCCGTATGGGGAAGCATCACAGGCCATTATCACTGGTAACTGGGGGTCAAAATGCGCTAGCACTGGTGCTGCTGTCAGCATCTTCTTGGTCCTCTCAAAAGCCTCTTGACGCTGCTTTGACCAGACCCATTCCTGTCCTTTCTGTAGTAGTTCTGTCATAGGTTTTATCTGTGTAGATAAAGAAGGCATGAATTTCCCATAGTAGGTTAACAAAGACAGAAACGCCCTCAACTCTGTGGTGTTTTTGGGCACCGGGGCCTTTTCAATGGCCTCCGTTTTCTCCTGAAGGGGGTGTAACCCCTGTGCATCTATGCGATGGCCCAAATAGCACACACTGTCCTGAAAGAAAGCACACTTTCCCTTGTTTACTCTCAGCCCGTATTGATCCAACCTCTGCAGTACCCTTTCTAGATTTTTCATATGACTGTCTGTGTCATTGCCTGTCACCAATATGTCGTCTAGAAAACAGACTACCCCATCTAACCCTTGCAGCACTTGATCCATTGTTCGTTGAAATATGGCTGGAGCGCTGGCTACCCCATAAGGCAAGCGATTGTATCTGTACAACCCTTTTGGTGTGTTGATTGTTAAGTATTTCTTGCTCTCCTCTTCCAATTCCATCTGCTGATATGCCTGTGTCAAATCTAGCTTTGTAAAATGTTTCCCTCCTGCTAACTTGGCAAATAGGTCTTGTGTTCTGGGAAGAGGATACTGATCTACATCCAGAAATGGATTTACTGTTTCTTTGTAGTCCCCACATATGCGAACTGTGTTGTCTCTCTTTGGAATATTCACTATGGGTGCTGCCCACTCACTGTGTGGCACTGGAGAAATAACCCCTTGCTTCTCCAAGTCATCTAGCTGTTTGTTTACAGCTTCCCTCAAAGCATAAGGAACAGACCTGGCTTTGCAAAACCTAGGTTTTGCATGTGGGGACACATACATTTTAGCCTTAACCCCTGTCACTTTACCCAAACCATTGCTAAATACCTGCGTATATGTCTGACACAGGGACTCCACCGGATCCCCTATCCTGTTGACCTTAGACCAGTCTAGGTTTAATGGTCTTATCCAATTACGACCCATGAGTGCAGGACCCCGCCCCCTGGCTACCACTAAGGGTAACTGCAACTTCTGTTCCCCACTCTCAACTGTGACCATTATCTTCCCCATTAGCTCCAATGGCTCATCTGTGTACGTTTTCAACTTAGTCATACATGGAAGTAATGTTACATTTTTGAACTTGGCATGGTACATACTCTCTGATATGACTGACAACGCGGCACCTGTATCCACCTCCATACATATTTTCTGATCATTACATTTCACAAACACATTGTATGGTTTCTCATACTCACAATCCATATTAGGTCGGACTGTATACAGTCCCATTTGAGTCTGTTCCTCTGAACCGGACCCGTACTCTGCCTGTTCATGTTCAGTCTCTGAGATCATGTTGACTCCTCCTCCTCGCCCGCCTCTGTGCTGGGCCGTGCGCGTTGCTCTCCCTCGCTGATCTTGTCCGTTGAATTGGCCCTTCTTCCTGCAAGCCCTCTCCAGATGCCCCGTCGTCTTGCAAAAACGACACTGGAAATCCTTGTAGCGACAATCTCCCGCCGAATGCCCTCTCCCGTTGCAGCGGTTGCATTCCGACGCATTGCCGCTCTTCTGCTCTGTTCCTGCCCTCGGTGGTCGCTGTCCTCCCGTAGCATCTTCACGTTGTCTTCCCGTCATCTCCACTCTGTCGGTTCTGAACTGCGGCTCTGGGACAAACCTTTTCATGCTGACCACGGTGCATTCATAGTTGTTGGTGATCTCCAGCGTCTTGGTCCACGCTAAAACCCCATCACAAGCTGCATTCAGCAGCTTACTGCGCAGATCGTTACTTGTGATACCGCAGATAAACTGGTCACGAAGCTGCTCTTCCATTGATGTTCCAAACGCACACCAAGAAGCCAACCCTTTTAATGCCGCCACATATTCCGTGAGCGATTCACCAGAGAGCTGTTTGCGATTTCTGAACGTATACCTCTCTGCTAGCACATTCTTCTTTGGTGAAAAATAGGCTCTCACTGCCGTTAACAAGTCCTTCAAGTCCACGTCGCCTGGCCTGTCCGGCGCCACCAAATCCTTGAGCAATGTAAACGTTTTAGCTCCTACCATGGAGAGAAACACAGCCCTTTGCCGGCCTGCCGCGATGTTGTTTGCGATGAAAAACTGCTGAAGTCTCTCTTCATAGGCTTCAAATGTCTCTATCGTCTCATCAAACACCAGTCCCGTTTCTAGACTGTACAGCGCCATTCCTTTTTGCACTTCCCCGCCACGAGTTTCAAGAGAAAAAAAAACGTGGAAGCTAGCTTGACTATTATTCTTTCTTCGGCTACAAGCCTACAACCTCTATTTCCGAGGTGGACACAAACTTGTGTTTTCCTTTATCCTCGTCGCCACTGTAGTATCTTAATAGAAGAGACCATGGTAGTGCTCAGTTGTGCTTTATTCACAGTTGGGTATTCATACAGGTAAACAGTGAAACCGCAGCCAGTCCCCCTGGCTGCTACCTTATTCTGACGCAGAGCGCTCCGAGGCGCCTCTGGTTCACGTAACAGTAACCAATGATAAGCAAGACATGTGACACCTTAACATCAGGGGAGTTGTAGTCCTACACTACACTACATTTGTCATAAAATAATTTGTGAAAACGGTGACGCTCTAGTGCAGGGGTGGCCAACCAGTCAGAGACTAAGAGCCACAAAAATGACTGTGGTACCACAAAGAGCCACACCATATACCAGCGTTTCTCAACCTTTTTTTCCAGTCACGGCACCCTTCATGTGTTTATAGGTCTCACCCTCTGGTCTCTGAAGTTGCTAATGTCTTTTTTATTTGGGCCTCTCACAGGGTTAAAAGTACCCTGTGAGACCCACGGTTGCAAAATTACAAAATCACTTTTAGCCATTTAAAAAAAGAATGTTTATTTAAAAAATGTTAAGGGGAACTATTTTACTATTTCTTTCACTATTTGGGCACTTTTACACAATTCCTGTGAGTCTATGGAACACCTAGGTTTTTTTCAACAAAAAAAATGCATTGTTTTGTATTTCTAATCAAGTACTCAAAAACCGCATTTTTCTACCTCAAGATCTTAAGCCATTTTGAGGCTGGGCTCCAACCACTGTGTGGCCTGGTGCCAACTGCCACATCAACTGCCACATTATTATGCAGCTGAGAAATCTCTGACATCACAGATATGCACATTTTCAGATGACTCAGTTCAGTGAGGGTGAATATTGTGAGAGGAGAATTGGAAGAATGCGCCAATATGAGAATTAAAGACATAGATCCTATTAATATAAGTCCACATAGCTAAGAAACAATGGTAAACACTGAAAAAGGCCATTTATAAGATAGTTCCCCTTTAAGCACATGTATAGTCAATTGGTCCTGTTGTTCAGCCTCACAATGCTATTTGATAGTAAATGTGTTTATATGTCCCACCCTCTGGCCTCTGAAGTTGCTAATGTCTTTTTAATTTGGGCCTCACAGGGTTAACCTCTTAAGCCCGAGATATACAGTAAAAGTGTATATTTTCAGCATTACGTTTGTTTACCAATTATTTTAACTGTTATTAGTGAAATATAAGATTATAGAAATCTCAGGGCATTGAGTCGGAAACCGGCGCATATTGACAGTAGGAAGTGGCACATCCAAAAGTGAGTGTAGTCTTTTGAAGGAAGAGACTCAGGACTTTCAAATTTCGAAAAACTACCTACCCAGCTCACACCAGCCCCTGTCAATCATCTGACTTCTGGATTTACTTTTTTATTTCTCTTATTTTTTGGGATTATCTCCCACAAACCTGAACGTTATTGCCATAAAACAGAACGCAGTTAGTTTCTCTACCTTTCTGTGAACGTCTTGCAAAAAACAGTGTTGCAATATGATGAAAAATGGTGGAGAAATTTACATTATAAAAAAGATGGCAGAATTCAGTACTGTATCTACAAAACCTTCTGTTTAATCATCTTCCCTTTATTCATTTGCTTAGATTTTTCAGGTCTGGTCAATTTTAGCATGGTATTATTCACAGTCAAAGATAAAAACTTTTTTAAATAGAATTGATATTCTCCTTTGGTTCATTACAATTTACTCAAGCCTAGTAACAGACACACTATTTCTGACACTGATCCATATATGTCCCTAGATTCAGATACCAAGAACATGCAAATGGACCATTTACATTTTTTTTAAATGTTTATTCTACATCCTTATGGAATGAGTGACATAATTTTTTTTTTAAAGGTTAAAAAAAAAAATTAAATTATTATTATTATTATTATTATTATTATTATTATTATTATTATTATCGCGTTTAAATCTCGCGTTTAAATCTTGCACAGGGCCTTGCATTTCTCCCAGGCGGCCCTGACTATACAATATACTAATATACAATCTACTATATAGTGCAAAGCAGAAATGGGATGAGGTACAATTTACAGTAAGGTGTACTGAGGTATGGGTTGTAGTGCAAATTCTTTGCCAATAAATATAAAGTGTGTTTAGGTGTTCTAAAGTGTGTAGAGTGGGTGCTGCAGTGAGTTGTTTGTTTAAAGTGAGTGTGTGCGTGTGGATGTGTGTGCCGTGAGTGCATTTGATGGTTGTTGCATAGTGTTATTGTTCGTTGAGCAACCTGATGGCCTGGGGATAGAAGCTTCTTCTGAGTCTTTCTGTGCTTGCCATGAGACTCCGGTATCGCATACCTGACCGCAGCAGTTCAAAAAGGCAGTTGTTTGGGTGGCTGGAGTCTTTGATAATTCTCTTAGCCTTACCCATGCACGGCTTGTTGTAAATGTTCTGGAGAGTGGGAAGCCCCCCTCCAATTGTGCGCTCGGCTGAACGGGCCACTCTCTGTAGTCTGCTACGGTCTTGTGCGGTGCTATTCCCAAACCAGGAGGTGATATTGCCAGTCAGGATGCTCTCTATTGTACATGAGTAGAAGTTCTTAACACTTTCAGTGCCCAGCAGGGGGCGCACGATTTAGTGCTTGAATGCCCAGCATCCACTTCAATGTTAGCGTTAATATGTTTTAAATTATGGCTATGGGTCAAATCTGCCCGTCGCTTATCAATGACTCATTTTCCAGTCAACATTGTCGAAGCGGATTGTTTTTTTATCGGTTCATTTCCGTTTTATAGCATCTTGAAAAGCCCTCGTTTTCAAGGAAAATAAAAATATTCATAATAAATGGAATATTCTAGAATACACAAAAAACATTCAAATTTTTCGGCCTATTTATGAATAGTTTTCAAATAAACGCTAGATTATCGATAGTATATGTGTACATATGCACGCTATATAGGCGATCTGATATCTGCTCTGATATATTTCCTGATCGCTCGCACAGCCAAACAGCCATATCAAACATAGGGGAAAAGCTTATATCTCCGTGAAAACAGGTCTGATTATCCTAAGACTGGTAAAATAGATTCCTTACCTGAGATCAGATGGTATCCAAAAAGATTATTCCAATTCCTGATCGCCATTCCAAAAATCTATCCTTTTATTGATCCAACGCCGTATACTGTAAAGACATATTACATGCTGTTCTGATGGTCCACAATGACTGGGATCATCTCCGGTTACATGCGTGAGAAGTAAAATGTGGATTCCGGAGTTTTTTTTTCTCATCCATTTTCATTGAGTCCATTCCAAAAGGGTGCATTACCATCTGGGAGACGATAGGGGGCGCTTTTTCACATCTGAGCTCATGATGAGGCTGGTTTCCCAACGGTAGACTCGGTTGATGAAATATGAATTCAGATCGCTAATAAAAAAAAAATCACGCTAATTGTCGTGCTGGGCATTCAGGGGGCGGGCTGTTAACACGTGTTATGTCGTGGCTGGCATTCAAAGTGTTAAGGATCTTCTGACTGACTTGGAACTTCCTTAGGCGCCTGAGGAAGTAGAGGCGTTGCCGTGCCTTCTTCACAACACTGTCAATGTGTGTGGTACATGTCAAGTCCTCGGATATGTGGACTCCGAGGTACTTAAAACTGTTCACTCTCTCAACCGGTGCCCCGTCGATGCTGAGGGGGCTGTAGTCCCTGATCCCCGACCTCCTAAAGTCCACAATCATCTCCTTTGTTTTGCTGACATTCAGGGAGAGGCTGTTCTCTTGACACCATTCCGCCAGGACCTTGACCTCTTCCAGGTAGGCCCTCTCGTCGTTTGCAGAGATCAGGCCCACCACTACTGTGTCGTCAGCAAATTTGATTATTGTGTTGTTGTTCCGCTGTGCCACACAGTCATGTGTACTGTGTACAGCAGGGGTGTCAAACTCATTTTCACAGAGGGCCACATCAGCATTATGGTTGCCCTCAAAGGGCCAAAGACCGTATAAATGTTAATGTAATGTAAAATAAATGTAGCTACTCATTTACATATTGTTAAACATGTTGTTTCTGTATTTATTATTTATTCAAGTTATACATATTGCATATGCATTTGCATAGATGTAAAAATATATGTTAGCTTATGTTATTTTAACAAATAATTTTAGTTTATCAGAACCCCATATTACTCCATCAATCAATGATCAAACCATTCAAGTAAATAACAAATAAGAATATCATCAAATACAAGCTATGACATTAAGTTTGTTCAAAACCTTTTTGTCACAGTCAAGAGGGGCAGAACTAACAACTGTGAGCTGCAAAGAACACATGGGACAGATGTAGCAGATGTTACAAAAACAAATGGCTGCACACAACCTTGCAGAGGCCATACATCCAACTAATGGAAGATAGTTTAATTAACTTTAATTAACAGATTGCAGAATGGGTACAGTACAGCCCAATACACACAATTGTTAAGGGGATGCAGACCAGAGAAAGACTTTCGACTTGTTTACATTTTCAATTCGTAATGAAATTGCAATTATGTGTCTGCATGAACACACAACTGTAACTGTACTCAAAAATAACAAAATAAGGGTTGTCTCAGTTTACAACTATATTGGTAAAGTTTTGGGTGGGACTTGTTTGCGTCCCTACAGCTTCTTATTCAATTGAGCGAGATGCTCGGTTATGTCACACAGCCAGTTTGCATCTGACAGTTCAGACAATATTTCTTCAACCCTTTGTTACCTATTCCGCCTGAATCTTTTTTGTATTTTGGGCTGTAAAATTGTCAAAGAATGTCTGAGGACATTTGTTACTTCCTCAATACCTCAGATGTTCAACATACATGTATGTGTAAGAATGTGTAATAACTAAGGCTGTCAAAGTTAAAACTTTATTAACGCATTAACCCACAATTTTTTTAACGCCGCTATTTTTTAACCCAAGATTAATGTTTAATTTAATTTTTTTTTTTTTTTTACCAGAGCTCTTGGGGGCCACATCAAATGACTTGGCGGGCCACATTTGGCCCGCGGGCCATGAGTTTGACACCTATGGTATACAGGGAGTAGAGGAGGGGGCTCAGAACACAGCCCTGGGGGGCCCCTATGTTGAGGGTGATGGATGAGGAGGTGCAGTTGCCTGCTCTCACCTCCTGGGGTCTGCCCGTCAGGAAGTCCAAGACCCACTGACAGAGGTCATAGTTCAAGCCCAGGTCCCTGAGCTTGGCTATGAGTTTGGAGGGGACTATGTTATTGAATGCTGAGCTGTAGTCGATGAACAGCATTCTCACATAGTTCCCCTGCCTCTTGTCCAGGTGTGATGCTGCTGTGTGCAGCACATGGGCTATGGCGTCCTCCGTGGACCTGTTGGGGCGGTATGCAAATTGCAGGGGGTCCAGGTTGATGGGGAGGGAGGAGCAGATGTATCCCTTTACTAGCTTCTCAAAGCACTTCATGGCTATAGAGGTGAGAGTTACAGGGCGGTAGTCGTTGAGGCAAGCAGGCTTGGATTTCTTGGGTACAGGGATTATAGTGGACTTCTTCAGACAGGTGGGGATGACAGCCTGTTCCAAGGACAGGTTAGATATGTCAGTGAATACCGGGGCTAGTTGGTCGGCACAGACTTTCAGGACGCAGCCGGGGATACCGTCCGGTCCTGCTGCCTTCCTGATATTCACTTCCTTAAAGGTCCTCCTCACCTCATGTTCTGTTACCCTGAACACTGAGTTTCCCTCAGCAGCCCCCCCCCCTCCATTGCAGTGGCTTGTAGGCTGGTGTTGTTATTCCCAGCCTCAAACCTCGCATAGAGGGTGTTGAGATAATTTGCTAAGGAGATGTCACTGTTCAGTTTGAGGGAGGTGCCTTTGTAATCTGTCATCGTTCTGAGGCCCTGCCACATAGCTCTAGAGTCAGCCTGTTCATATTGCAGTTCAATTGTATCCCTGTAGCGCCTCTTTGCTTCTATTACTACTCTCCTGACGTTGTATCTCGCCACCTTGTGGTCATTCATGTTGCCTGCCACAAGATACTGCGCTGCCTATAGTAGTACCTTAATATGTCTACTGTACTTACTAGGGCAGAGCATATTATCTACTAAATCCTAATTAAACAAGTAATTAGAATAATATAAGCCTACTGTTAATTCATTAGACACGTAGGCTACATAGTGTATTCCAATATCTGTTTGATTGATTAATGATATATTTGAAAGAATGCAGGTTATAGCTATATAAAACAAATGTCTGTCCCATTACCAATCAATGGGATATATTGCATGTTGGCTATTACCTGCATTCTTTCAAATGTATAATTAATCAATAAAACAGATATGTAACAAATAAGAAATGCAAATTCCATAGAAGGCATTAAATAATTATTATTTTCAATCATTTCACAATAATTGCATAATTGTGTTTGAATATCTGAGTAATTAAAGCAATTATACATTTGTCCAAAATAGCTGGTTCAGATATGGTTAATCCAGCTGCCCTGTGATCAGATGAATTCATATTATTTATTTTTCTGACATAAATTGCATAATTTTTTATCGTACAAATATTGTCATATTTATTGAAATTAATGATTAATTAATTAATTCCAAGGAGGCTTGTAGGGTTGACATGAAGGAATCACTATGATTCCCCCAAATAAATCCATTAAGAACATGAAGCACACAGTCTGTCAAGTTAAGTGTGCTCCTCAGCACTCGTAAATTCTGCTCTCAGCCACGGCCAAATCCAATCTTAGGGACGTTTGGGGAATCTCTCTACCAGCCCTAATATGTCGCAAATCGGCCTGAGAGCAAATTTCTTGTCGTAAATCTGTTGGGGAATGAGACCCAATGACTACAAGAATGGTAACAATAAGTAGTAGTAGATACATTGAAATATAAAATATAAAATGAGGTAAGTTTAAAAATAGTTTACGTCAATTATTTACAGAGAGTGTCTTGCGTATGTATAGTGTCTTGCGTATAGCTTAACCCCCATTTTTTAAAACATTTTTATTTAACCTTTATTTATCCAGGCAAGCAACTAAGAACAAATTCTTATTATACAAAAGCAGCCTGTCCAAAAAGCAAAGGCCTTTTGTGGGAAGGGGGGGGGGTGGGAGGCTGTAACAAAAACAAGGTTATGTACATGCATACAAGTAAATAAAATACAAAATGACAGTAGCAATAGTATACAAGGACAACAATAAATAAGGGAGAGAGAAGGAAAGGGAGAGAAGGAAAAAGAGAAAGGGAAAAGAGAAATGAAGAGTGAGAACCAGAGGGAGAGAGAGGGAGAGCCAGAACCAGAGGGAGAGAGAGAGAAGAAAGGGGGAGAGGGAGGGAGGTTGGTGAGGGGGCTTAAGGGGAGGAGAGAATAGTCTGAGGGTTATGCATGCAATTGGGAGGCAGTCAGCAGGTGCAACAGTTGGTTAAGATCTGTTGCAGATTTAGTTTAAAAGCAGTGAGCGATGTGAGGGCAGTGAGTTTAAGGGTGTTTTGTAATGTGTTCCAGTCAGATGCAGCAGCAAATCGGAAGGCGTTGCGTCCAGAAACCGTGCAGGTTTGGGGATGGTGAGTTTGATGAAGTTGCTGGACCTTAGGCTGTAGTTAGAAGTGGATACGTGCAGAAGGGAGGAGAGGTAGAGAGGTGTTTTACCAAGTATGGTTTTGTAAATTATTTGAAGCCAGTGAAGAAGCCTTTTGGTGTGAAGAGATGTCCAGTCCACCAGGTTATAAAGGTCACAATGGTGAGTGGTGAAGGGTGCACTAGTGGCAAAATGGATGGCGGAATGATGGAGTATGTCAAGTTTTCTGAGGGCACGCTGGGATGCCATTCTATAGATGGTGTCGACATAATCAAATATAGGGAGGATGATCATCTTGACAAGAGTGTGTTTGGCCGAGCGGGTGAAGGAAGCTTTGTTGCGGTACAGGAATCTCAGACGAGCTTTGACTTTGGCCTGCAGGTGTTTTATGTGAGTAGAGAAGGAAAGGGATGGGTCTAGCCAGAGGCCAAGGTTTTTATAAGAGGTAACAAACTCCAGCTCTGAGCCGTCGGCACAGGTGATTTTAGGGGTGCTAGCAGTGTCATGCTTTCTGTTAAAGAGCATACATTTAATCTTCTTGGAGTTGAGAAGAAGGTGGAGACTGTGAAAGGACTGTTCAATAGAGGTAAGACTAATTTGAAGAGTGGATGCCGCAGAGTGGAGTGAAGGGCCTGCTGAGTACAAGATGGTGTCATCAGCGTATAGATGGATCTGTGAATTTCCAGCAGCCTTGGCTACATCGTTGATGTAGATAGAGACCAGCAAGGGACCCAAGATGGAGCCCTAAGGCACCCCTTTAAAGATGTTGAGAGGGTCAGACAAGATGTTCTCCGTCTGCACCTGCTGAACACGATTAGCAAGGTAGCTTGCAAACCAACTGCAGGATTTTGAAGAAAGGCCAATGCTGGAGAGCCTCTGTAGGAGGATGGAATAGTTGACTGAGTCAAAGGCTTTAGCTAAATCAATAAAGGTGGCGATGCAAACCAGCTTAGAGTCCAAGGAGGTGATGATGTCATTCAGGACCTTAAGGGTAGCTGTGATGCACCCGTGGCCTGGCCGGAACCCAGACTGCAGTTTAGACAGGATGTTGTTTGAGGCCATGAAGTGACTGAGCTGTTTGTGAACCAGCTTCTCTAAGACCTTGGCCAAGCAGGGCCAGATGGAAATATGGGGAGCAGCTTTTAAAAACATAGGTTCGAGACCATCAGAGCCAGCAGACTTGCAGCTTGGTGAGCTCTTCAAAAACCTGAGAGCTCAGGAAGGGTTTAAAGGGGGAAAAAACGCCAGAGCTGGGAGAGGAAGGAGGCTGAGGTGAGGCAGTGATGGGGGGTATATCAGAGAATAAGACAAAGCGGGGCTCGCAACTCATTTGTAGTTCTACGGTGTTTATTTGACAAAAAGGCAGATGCAACGTTTCGACCCTTCCGGTCTTCTTCAAGCATGAAGACAACACAACAATGACATCTTTTTATTAGAGCTGGGCCGTTAACGGCGTTAACGTGCTGCGTTAACGCTATACTAGTATCGCGCGATAATATAATTAACGCATTAATCTAAAAAGAAGAAAAAAAAAAAAAAAAAAAATGTCTACCTTTATTTACCCAGGGTAGGTTCGCTGAGCACAGATGTTCTTTTCCATTCACACCTGGGAGCTGCCCAGTACAACCACAGTTGACACCATTGGCCACTGAGCAACTCCACTGGAGCAGTTGATTCAAGCCATGTCACATAGTTCAAGTTTGAAATGATTCTTTCTGTTTTGCTCCTGAGAGTGTGCTAGATACTGTACTGTACTGGTAATATTATGTATTTGTGTTAACTTCTGAATAAAACAACTTATTAAACACAAGTACATGTTATTGAACATTATTTTGATATTTCATTACCAATTATCATAGCAAAACAGCTTTTTCAAACAGTCTGTAATGCATTTTGGAAACGGGAGATGGGCTCATGGTGTAATGGGCCACCTGGCCTGAGAAACATAAGGAGGAAAGAAAAAGTAAGGACTTACTTCTGGTCATTATTTGGGTAGAACACACATATTTTGAATGCCTTCGGCAGGTTTTTTTTGTTTTTTTGAGCCATTTTAATCTAGATTATTCTAGATTAAATCCAGGATTGCAGATAGATTAATCTAGATTAAAAAAATTAATCTATGCCCACCTCTACTTTTTATACAGGAAGTGAACTAAATTGAATATCAGCCCCACCTGGTGATCAGGGGCGGTCCCAATACTTGCATGATACATTTTATACATGTATTAAGTAACAATTTCTTTTCATTTGACATTTTTTAGAAGATTTGAGAAATATCTATATTAAACACAACATTAAGACATCATTTACAGATAGGCAGCAGTGTGTAAGGTACAAGTCCTAGTCACTGAAAACAAAAATGAAAAAAACACAAACAAAGAAACAAAGTTCATTGACTGTCTCCCTCTATAAGTAAAATTTACAAATAAGGTCTAATGTCAAAGTACTCATTGAGTCCTGTTGGTGCCATCGTTTTAAGATAATGGATCACCAGACATTGGCAGAGTTGACAAAATGATGATTGAAAAGTGATGCCATGCGAGATTTATCAGTGACAACAGTGTCATCGAAAGTCATCACGTTGGGAAGATGAGGAGAAGCAAGCTTATTCTCCATGGATTTTACAGTTTTCCAAAATGTCTTGGCATCAGACCCGCAGGAAGAAAATGTATCCAAGAAATAATTGATTTTGGCTTTCCTGATAGCCTGGGTAGATTTGTTTCTACACTGCCTAAAGGCAAGCCAGTCGGCAGGGGACTGAGAGGAACAGGCTTTTTCGCCATAAGGTGTTTTTATGACGGAGGGGCTGAAGCGATCCTTTATCCGTAATGTTTTAAGTGGGGCATGTTTATTAATGATCCGGCTAAAGGTATTTTTAAAGTATGACCAGACAGCATCAATAGTGGTGATAGAATTCATTCTGTCCCAGTTCTCAGCAGCAACGTCATGGAGAAAGGCTTCCATAACAAACTTCTTCAGGGAACGCTTGGTTACGATCACTGGTGGTCGTTTGACTGAGGAGCCTGAACAGATGCAGGCAATGGCGCAGTGATCACTCAGATCTTGACTGAAGACACCGGATTTCAAGTTAGATGGAGCGTTAGTAAGGATAACATCGATCAATGTAGCAGATGAAGAGACTTTCAAATTGTGTTTGGTGGGCTCAGATATTATTTGAGAGAGGTTTAAAGCGTCAAATTGCTGTGTGACTATGTCTGGAGGGTTAGTCATGTCCCAATTTAGATCTCCCAGGAGGACAAACTCAGAGGAGATGTAAGGGGCCAGGAGTTCACTGAGTGCAGTTAGAGTGCAGGCTGGGGCAGAGGGTGGTCTATATAGAAGACAGCAACAGAGAGAGAGAAGTTAGCGGACAGTTTGAGTTTTAACACTAAAACTCAAACAAAGTGCTTAGGAACAGATCTTGACAGTGAAATAGAGCATTGCAAGTGGTCTTTAACAAAAATAGCTACACCGCTTCCTTTAGTGGCTCTGTCTTGGCGAAAGACATTGTAACCTGGTATGGAGATATTTAGGCTAGAAACGCTATTCTTAAGCCACGATTCAGAGATAGCTAAAACATCAGGAGTGACAGTGTGAACCCAGGATTTTAGCAGGTCAAGTTTGGGTAATAGGCTACGAATGTTAATGTATAAAAAGCCAAGGGACTTGCGATCACAGAAATCATCAAAAGACAAATTAGGAACGGAATGATTATCAATAGTGGGGCCTGGGTTGGGATGTACATTACCAGAAATAAGAAGGATGATAATGATTAAAATGCGTCTAAGAACAGAGCCATAGCATTGCCTAATTTTGTTTGGCTTGCATAAAACTAAAGCCATTTGCATACTTTTTTTGCAGAGCTTATCTTTATACTTTATGCTTATAGCACATGCATGAGTCTGGTCTCTTTTGAAAGGTAACATTCTGAAATTGCTAAAGCAATAAATAATATTTACTTTGAGTAGTAATGTATTAGAGAAACAGAGGTTTGAACACACTGAAATAAAATATTTGTCCTTACTTTTTTGTTGACTTGTTGCCAGATTCTTGTTTTTAAGTTCCAGCATAGAGGTATGAGCTGGAGAACACTGCGGTTCCATAGCCGGAACTCTTATGTAGTACAGGTCAACATTTTACAAAAATCCAAATGTGTGCTTGAGAAAGGTTTTTGTAAATCGTGTACCGGGAAAAAACTGTGTGAAAATCCAAAATGGTGATCCACTTCCATTCATTCTGAATTAATTCTGACAACAACATTATTCTTTGTCACCTTTCACTACCTTCCCAAACTATCACACGCTCGACTGCAGTCTCTTTCGGAGCCGACGCTCATTGGCTACAATGGTGATCAATAATTTTCACCATTAGAGGTGATTGGTCAGTTCTAGGCCGGAAGTTGTCATGACCGGAAGTGGTCATTTTGGATGACGCTCGCCGGATATATCATCATGTAACTCGAGACCCAAAGCACACAGCTGGTTGAGGGTGGTGGCAATAGAAAGGCGGCAAATTCGGCTACGTGGCGTAGTGGGCAAGGCGCTCGCCGCGAAATCTGGAGACGCTGGGCTCGCCTGTTCGAGCCCAGCGCTCCACATTTGCTTTCAGTTTAGCTGGTCATCTGTACTAATACACATTGGCCGTATTAGGGGGTGGGAAACTGATGGGTGGGGATCGGGCGTTGTGGACAGCGCCTCCTACAGGTCGGTTGGTGCGCCTGCGCAGTGGAATCAGGAAGTGTCGGGGGCAGCGTGAGCCTCCCACGCGTTACTCCTCACCACTGAGAGATCGAGCTGCGCAGGTGAAAAGATGCGACTTGTTAGGGATTTCCTATCCCTCGTGAATTCTTAATTGATATGGGTTGTGGACCAGTCGGCCGAAAGACGAAGCGGAACACGGAGTATTTCAAACAGAGCTTTTATTCACAGAGAAGAAGAACAGTCACCACTCCTGCAGCCCGCACGGGCTCCGCTCCTCTCGCCAGCATCAGAAGAAGAAGGAAGGGCAGAATATCCACATTACATGTCATTTATACACTCTCTTGGATGGGGAGAGAAAGGGGAGGGGGGTGTGTGTGTATGTATCTGTGTGTGTAACATGGGTGTGTGTGTGGTGTGTGCTTGCTAGGCTGTGTGTGTGCTTGGTCGAAGAAGGGGGGCTAATTGGTTCCAGATGAACTCAGGGAGAGGCCCCTAGTCTTGAGAACAACATCTCCATAATACAAAGGGGCCCCGATGGGTGAGTGGGGGAGATGTGTGCGTGTGAGTGTGTGTGCGTGTGCGCGTGCATGTGTGTGCGTGTGCATGAGATGTACAGGGGGCCCTGTGTGTGGAAAGAGCCTCCAGCCAGAGGTCAGCAGGTCACGCCACATGCGGAGACACAGACAGAGAGCAGGGTGCAGCCTGCAGCCTAAGCACAGATATAAGATATCAGACATTTTATATCAATGAACTAAAAACTATCAACCCCCCTTTTGACGTTAAATAAATACGTCAACACAACAGTTCATTGATGCATCTGTACCCGTCGATTGTCACCTCATTACATGCATCACATCCAATACCAGACGGGATTACAACACCAGGAGAGGAGAGAGAGATTTAGAGGGAGGGGGGGAGGAGCGGGAGAGAGAGAGAGAGAGGAAGAGAGAAACACAGACTTGCAACTTAACAGAAGACACACGTAACCCCGTTGGACCCCCCTTACTCAGGCACACACAACGTCCATCAGGGCGCTACCTTCCCTCTGTTACAGTGCACCGCCCACCTGGGTCGGCCCCGTCTTCTAGAGGGCAAGGGCCTCTTCCTGCGGTTGGTCCCCGTTCCAGGTGCGGGTCCCCTAGACAAACGTGTCTCCCTTGGTCCGCTGCCTTCCCAGTGTCTCTGGACTGTCCCCTCCACCTCTCGCCGGCCGGTCCACTGTCACTCCAACTCAGCTCAGTGTCTCTCCTGCGGCCGCTTCCCCCGTTCTCGTCGTGGATGAACTGCGTGTCGTAGACGACGATCTGCGGTGCCTATGATCTGCGGTCTCCACGGTGCCTGGCTGCGGTGTTCCTCTCCGGCCTCTCGCACAGCTGCCATCTCCTCCGGTCTGCCTCTCATCCTGGCCCATCTGTCCTTCGTCTCCTCCTGCCTGTCACCGTCGAGGGTCATCTGGTGGTCTGGTCACGGACGTCTGAGGGGCTGCTGGTATCTCACCCCTGGTTCAGACGCACTGCAGACAGCTGGTAGTGAATGTCTGGATCTTCTGCATCGTCTTCTCCTCCGTGTCTCCATTCCTCCATCCTTGGTTGCGGCTGGCCCACATCAATTCTCACATTGGAACCTCCATTTGTTAGGGATTTCCTATCCCTCGTGAATTCTTAATTGATATGGGTTGTGGACCAGTCGGCCGAAAGACGAAGCGGAACACGGAGTATTTCAAACAGAGCTTTTATTCACAGAGAAGAAGAACAGTCACCACTCCTGCAGCCCGCACGGGCTCCGCTCCTCTCGCCAGCATCAGAAGAAGAAGGAAGGGCAGAATATCCACATTACATGTCATTTATACACTCTCTTGGATGGGGAGAGAAAGGGGAGGGGGGTGTGTGTGTATGTATCTGTGTGTGTAACATGGGTGTGTGTGTGGTGTGTGCTTGCTAGGCTGTGTGTGTGCTTGGTCGAAGAAGGGGGGCTAATTGGTTCCAGATGAACTCAGGGAGAGGCCCCTAGTCTTGAGAACAACATCTCCATAAATCAAAGGGGCCCCGATGGGTGAGTGGGGGAGATGTGTGCGTGTGAGTGTGTGTGCGTGTGCGCGTGCATGTGTGTGCGTGTGCATGAGTTGTACAGGGGGCCCTGTGTGTGGAAAGAGCCTCCAGCCAGAGGTCAGCAGGTCACGCCACATGCGGAGACACAGACAGAGAGCAGGGTGCAGCCTGCAGCCTAAGCACAGATATAAGATATCAGACATTTTATATCAATGAACTAAAAACGATCAGACTGCTGTTACCTCAAGTACCGGAGGGGACTTGTGCTATGTATGACTTAGTCCACATTGCAGCCGGCCTGTGGGAGGCAAGAAACAGCATTCGTGACAGGGGAGGGTTGAATTGGATGATACGAAATTGGGATGGGAGAAAATATAGAAAATGGGAGAAAAAGTGGATAAAAAAAAAAAAAAAAAAGGCGGCAAATTCAACTTTCAAATGGTGTGTTGGATTACCCTCCAAAAATGCAGCTTCGACCCGGTAGACAAGCGCAAAGTGCCACGACGTGCGAGCAAAGTGCAAAACGTACCATATATGCAGTATATGATGTTTATGATGGAAGCCGGGTGCGATTTGAAGAGGTCTAAGCAGCAGCGTCTATAATTTTTTTCTAGTGTGTTTAGTCCTGGTGATGTGTTGTGCTGACTTCACCACCCTTTGCAGAGCCTTGCGGTTGATGGCTGAGCAGTTGCGATACCAGGCAGAAGAACACACTTCTTGCAATTTGGCTGGGATTTTTCTGTTCTTCTGATGTCTAGCTATATCAGTTCTTGAATTTATTTGGATATAAAATGTTTATGCT